>NW_028151908.1:0-122500 GCF_964638095.1 Poromitra crassiceps | reverse complement strand
ACTTAGTAAAAAAAACTAGGGTTTCACTAGGGTTTACATAGCAAACTTCCTGTGGGCGTGGCCTAACCAAAGTAGGGGGGATCTGTAGCCACGCCCCCAAGGAGTTCGAATGTGGGACAAAATAGGCTCCGCCCCCTTTCCCTGGCTTCCGGCGGGGGGGGGTGGAGCCAAAAAAGGGTAACTCCGCCCCCGAAGGTCGTAGAGCCTCGGGGGCGTGGTTTTAGTGGGGTACCTCGATCTCCTAAGTTTGGTAGGGTACTTTGCCAAAGTGGGAGGAGCTACTTTTTTTTATTTGCATATCTCGAATAAATTTGCATAAATTAGGTTTAACATGGGAAAGATAGGGATGGCCCGCGGGCCATCGTGGCTTTTACCCCCTTACCCTAACCCTAACCCTAACCCTAACCCTAACCCTAACCCTAACCCTAACCCTAACCCTAACCCTAACCCTAACCCTAACCCTAACCCTAACCCTAACCCTAACCCTAACCCTAACCCTAACCCTAACCCTAACCCTAACCCTAACCCAAAAAAACGCGTTTGGGCCATTTTGGGCCATTTCCCTTGCTTTTTGGGCAAAATGAAGTCGTTTTTCGAGCTCCTCGCCAAAAATGGAGTCCTTAGAGTACCTACATGGCTATAAAAAAAAAAAAAAAATTTAATGAAAAAAAAAAAAAAAAAACACCAAGTACTTCAAAACTCCCAAATCGCATGAAACGTGCTCCTAACACAACCCCACAAAAAAACACTCAAAACCCTAACCACCCAAACACTTGGTAAAATTTCAACACTTTAAAAAAAAAAAAAAAAAAAAAAACACAAGTACTTTTCCCATACAAAAAAAAAAAAAAAGTCTCTTAGCCGTTTCACCAAACGACTCCAATCAACCCAATTCATGCTCATATGACACCCCCCCAACAACCCTCCCTCAAAACAGCCTAGGGTTGGCCAAAATGCCATGTTCAAAGCCTATTTACACCCACTTCCGGTCACTTCCGGCGGAAGCCCCGCCCATATTCGGGACCAGCGCATAAAACTACATAAGACTACATGTCTAACTTCCTAACCCTAGTTCCAACTTAGCCCTTCACAATGGGTCAACGGTCTACAACCCTAACAACCTAGTGCAAATTTCAGCTAGGGTTGTCAATTAACTCCCCTGGACCACCTGGAGCTATAATTTCAATTGGAGCATGTAGCCCTCCTATAGGAGAGCAGATCCTGAGAAAAGATTAGCACAAGTCCCCTCCCCCTAGGCAGGGGGGCGGTCCAATCGTTTAAAAATGTTGAAACTAGGGGTGCTAATAACTCCTAAAGTAAAAGGACTAGAAGGCTGTCCTTTCTTGGGGGAACTCCTCTCACACCCCTCTTCCCGCCCACAAAAAATGGGAGGTCAAAACGCCCCCTAAAAATCGGAAGTCGCGTTTCGGCCATTTCCCTTACTTTTTGGCCAAAATGAACTCGGTTTTCGGGCTCCTCGCCAAAAATGGAGTCCTTAGAGTACCTACATGGCTATAAAAAAAAAAAAAAAAAATTTGAAAAAAAAAAAAAAAAAAAAAAAAAAAAAATCAAACCTGAATAACTCCTAGGGGAAGTCACTTAAAATTCTAATTTTTTTTGTGGGAACTCCTCTCACACTCCTCTTTCAGCCCACAAAAAATGGGAGGTCAAAACGGAACTTTTTTTCTTTACAAAAAAAATGTCGTATCTTTATATTCACTAAAATTCAGTAATTGAAGCTACAACCAAAATGACGGTTTGAGCATGTACTAGGGGTTGTCAACATACACTGTAGCCAAAATTTCGGCTCAAGGTTGAGTGGAACTGTGTCAAATTGACAAAAAGAGATGTCAATTTTGCTGGATTTCGTAATTTCGTGCGTTTTTTTTTTTTTTTTCAACTCTGCGGGACCACAGCTCGCTCAGCGTAGCTCCGATTAGCCTACCCTTTGCTGAGAGTAGGCTTTAGACTGTCTCCTACGTGTCCAGCAACTTTGAAAGGGCTAGCTTCAATTACTGATTTTTAGTGAATTGTTGCATCCGACATCCGTCTTTTTTTTTTTTTTCCAAAAAACCAAAGTTATTCCAAATGACACCAAACTCGTTCAGGCGTATCTTCTCATCATGATGAAGAATCCCTGTAACTTTGGTGTCATTTTTTTTTTTTTTTTTGACCAAAGTTTTTCCAAATGACACCAAACTCGTTCAGGCGTATCTTCTCATCATGATGAAGAATCCCTGTAACTTTGGTGTCATTTGGAGCACTCCTAAAATTTGCCGAAATTCGGATCCAGGTAAAACCTATTTTTTCGGGCTCCTCGCCAAAAATGGAGTCTGTAGAGTACCTACATGGCTATACTTAATTTTCCCACCAAAAAAAAAAAAAAAAAAAAAAAAAAAACCCTAAGTACTTTTCCTATGTAAAAAAAAAAAAGTACCTCCGGCGATAGTACCATTCGACTCCAAATGACCTGAAACGCACTCCTATCACATCCCCTGAGGAAGGATTTTGGCTGAAACACTTAGTAAAAAACACTAGGGTTTAGGTAGGGTTTACATAGCAAACTTCCGGTGGGCGTGGCCTAACCAAAGTAGGCGGGATCTGTAGCCACGCCCCCAAGGAGTTCGAATGTGGAAGAAAATAGGCTCCGCCCCCTTTCCCTGGCTTCCGGCGGGGGGGGGGAGGAGCCAAAAAAGTGTAACTCCGCCCCCGAAGGTCGTAGAGCCTCGGGGGTGTGGTTTTAGTGGGGTACCTCGACCTCCTAAGTTTGGTAGGGTACTTTGCTAAAGTGGGAGGAGCTACTTTTTTTTATTTGCATAACTCGCATATATTTGCATAAATTAGGTTTAACATGGGAAAGATAGGGATCGCCGCCCCGGCGATCGTGGCAAAACCCCCCTTATCCTAACCCTAACCCTAACCCTAACCCTAACCCTAACCCTACCCTAACCCTACCCTAACCCTAACCCTAACCCTAACCCTAACCCTAAACCCTAACCCTAACCCTAACCCTAACCCTAACCCTAACCCTAACCCTAACCCTAACCCTAACCCTAACCCTAACCCCTAACCCTAACCCTAACCCTAACCCCTAACCCTAACCCTAACCCTAACCCTAACCCTCTTTTTCAACTCTGCGGGACCACAGCTCGCTCAGCGTAGCTCCGATTAGCCTACCCTTTGCTGAGAGTAGGCTTTAGACTGTCTCCTACGTGTCCAGCAACTTTGAAAGGGCTAGCTTCAATTACTGATTTTTAGTGAATTGTTGCATCCGACATCCGTCTTTTTTTTTTTTTTCCAAAAAACCAAAGTTATTCCAAATGACACCAAACTCGTTCAGGCGTATCTTCTCATCATGATGAAGAATCCCTGTAACTTTGGTGTCATTTTTTTTTTTTTTTTTGACCAAAGTTTTTCCAAATGACACCAAACTCGTTCAGGCGTATCTTCTCATCATGATGAAGCTTCCCTGTAACTTTGGTGTCATTTGGAGCACTCCTAAAATTTGCCGAAACTCGGATCCAGGTAAAACCTATTTTTTCGGGCTCCTCGCCAAAAATGGAGTCTGTAGAGTACCTACATGGCTATACTTAATTTTCCCACCAAAAAAAAAAAAAAAAAAAAAAAAAAAAAACATAAGTACTTTTCCTATGTAAAAAAAAAAAAGTACTTCCGGCGATAGTACCATTCGACTCCAAATGACCTGAAACGCACTCCTATCACATCCCCTGAGGAAGGATTTTGGCTGAAACACTTAGTAAAAAAAACTAGGGTTTCACTAGGGTTTACATAGCAAACTTCCTGTGGGCGTGGCCTAACCAAAGTAGGGGGGATCTGTAGCCACGCCCCCAAGGAGTTCGAATGTGGGACAAAATAGGCTCCGCCCCCTTTCCCTGGCTTCCGGCGGGGGGGGGTGGAGCCAAAAAAGGGTAACTCCGCCCCCGAAGGTCGTAGAGCCTCGGGGGCGTGGTTTTAGTGGGGTACCTCGATCTCCTAAGTTTGGTAGGGTACTTTGCCAAAGTGGGAGGAGCTACTTTTTTTTATTTGCATATCTCGAATAAATTTGCATAAATTAGGTTTAACATGGGAAAGATAGGGATGGCCCGCGGGCCATCGTGGCTTTTACCCCCTTACCCTAACCCTAACCCTAACCCTAACCCTAACCCTAACCCTAACCCTAACCCTAACCCTAACCCTAACCCTAACCCTAACCCTAACCCTAACCCTAACCCTAACCCTAACCCTAACCCTAACCCTAACCCTAACCCTAACCCTAACCCAAAAAAACGCGTTTGGGCCATTTTGGGCCATTTCCCTTGCTTTTTGGGCAAAATGAAGTCGTTTTTCGAGCTCCTCGCCAAAAATGGAGTCCTTAGAGTACCTACATGGCTATAAAAAAAAAAAAAAAATTTAATGAAAAAAAAAAAAAAAAAACACCAAGTACTTCAAAACTCCCAAATCGCATGAAACGTGCTCCTAACACAACCCCACAAAAAAACACTCAAAACCCTAACCACCCAAACACTTGGTAAAATTTCAACACTTTAAAAAAAAAAAAAAAAAAAAAAACACAAGTACTTTTCCCATACAAAAAAAAAAAAAAAGTCTCTTAGCCGTTTCACCAAACGACTCCAATCAACCCAATTCATGCTCATATGACACCCCCCCAACAACCCTCCCTCAAAACAGCCTAGGGTTGGCCAAAATGCCATGTTCAAAGCCTATTTACACCCACTTCCGGTCACTTCCGGCGGAAGCCCCGCCCATATTCGGGACCAGCGCATAAAACTACATAAGACTACATGTCTAACTTCCTAACCCTAGTTCCAACTTAGCCCTTCACAATGGGTCAACGGTCTACAACCCTAACAACCTAGTGCAAATTTCAGCTAGGGTTGTCAATTAACTCCCCTGGACCACCTGGAGCTATAATTTCAATTGGAGCATGTAGCCCTCCTATAGGAGAGCAGATCCTGAGAAAAGATTAGCACAAGTCCCCTCCCCCTAGGCAGGGGGGCGGTCCAATCGTTTAAAAATGTTGAAACTAGGGGTGCTAATAACTCCTAAAGTAAAAGGACTAGAAGGCTGTCCTTTCTTGGGGGAACTCCTCTCACACCCCTCTTCCCGCCCACAAAAAATGGGAGGTCAAAACGCCCCCTAAAAATCGGAAGTCGCGTTTCGGCCATTTCCCTTACTTTTTGGCCAAAATGAACTCGGTTTTCGGGCTCCTCGCCAAAAATGGAGTCCTTAGAGTACCTACATGGCTATAAAAAAAAAAAAAAAAAATTTGAAAAAAAAAAAAAAAAAAAAAAAAAAAAAATCAAACCTGAATAACTCCTAGGGGAAGTCACTTAAAATTCTAATTTTTTTTGTGGGAACTCCTCTCACACTCCTCTTTCAGCCCACAAAAAATGGGAGGTCAAAACGGAACTTTTTTTCTTTACAAAAAAAATGTCGTATCTTTATATTCACTAAAATTCAGTAATTGAAGCTACAACCAAAATGACGGTTTGAGCATGTACTAGGGGTTGTCAACATACACTGTAGCCAAAATTTCGGCTCAAGGTTGAGTGGAACTGTGTCAAATTGACAAAAAGAGATGTCAATTTTGCTGGATTTCGTAATTTCGTGCGTTTTTTTTTTTTTTTTCAACTCTGCGGGACCACAGCTCGCTCAGCGTAGCTCCGATTAGCCTACCCTTTGCTGAGAGTAGGCTTTAGACTGTCTCCTACGTGTCCAGCAACTTTGAAAGGGCTAGCTTCAATTACTGATTTTTAGTGAATTGTTGCATCCGACATCCGTCTTTTTTTTTTTTTTCCAAAAAACCAAAGTTATTCCAAATGACACCAAACTCGTTCAGGCGTATCTTCTCATCATGATGAAGAATCCCTGTAACTTTGGTGTCATTTTTTTTTTTTTTTTTGACCAAAGTTTTTCCAAATGACACCAAACTCGTTCAGGCGTATCTTCTCATCATGATGAAGAATCCCTGTAACTTTGGTGTCATTTGGAGCACTCCTAAAATTTGCCGAAATTCGGATCCAGGTAAAACCTATTTTTTCGGGCTCCTCGCCAAAAATGGAGTCTGTAGAGTACCTACATGGCTATACTTAATTTTCCCACCAAAAAAAAAAAAAAAAAAAAAAAAAAAACCCTAAGTACTTTTCCTATGTAAAAAAAAAAAAGTACCTCCGGCGATAGTACCATTCGACTCCAAATGACCTGAAACGCACTCCTATCACATCCCCTGAGGAAGGATTTTGGCTGAAACACTTAGTAAAAAACACTAGGGTTTAGGTAGGGTTTACATAGCAAACTTCCGGTGGGCGTGGCCTAACCAAAGTAGGCGGGATCTGTAGCCACGCCCCCAAGGAGTTCGAATGTGGAAGAAAATAGGCTCCGCCCCCTTTCCCTGGCTTCCGGCGGGGGGGGGGAGGAGCCAAAAAAGTGTAACTCCGCCCCCGAAGGTCGTAGAGCCTCGGGGGTGTGGTTTTAGTGGGGTACCTCGACCTCCTAAGTTTGGTAGGGTACTTTGCTAAAGTGGGAGGAGCTACTTTTTTTTATTTGCATAACTCGCATATATTTGCATAAATTAGGTTTAACATGGGAAAGATAGGGATCGCCGCCCCGGCGATCGTGGCAAAACCCCCCTTATCCTAACCCTAACCCTAACCCTAACCCTAACCCTAACCCTACCCTAACCCTACCCTAACCCTAACCCTAACCCTAACCCTAACCCTAAACCCTAACCCTAACCCTAACCCTAACCCTAACCCTAACCCTAACCCTAACCCTAACCCTAACCCTAACCCTAACCCCTAACCCTAACCCTAACCCTAACCCCTAACCCTAACCCTAACCCTAACCCTAACCCTCTTTTTCAACTCTGCGGGACCACAGCTCGCTCAGCGTAGCTCCGATTAGCCTACCCTTTGCTGAGAGTAGGCTTTAGACTGTCTCCTACGTGTCCAGCAACTTTGAAAGGGCTAGCTTCAATTACTGATTTTTAGTGAATTGTTGCATCCGACATCCGTCTTTTTTTTTTTTTTCCAAAAAACCAAAGTTATTCCAAATGACACCAAACTCGTTCAGGCGTATCTTCTCATCATGATGAAGAATCCCTGTAACTTTGGTGTCATTTTTTTTTTTTTTTTTGACCAAAGTTTTTCCAAATGACACCAAACTCGTTCAGGCGTATCTTCTCATCATGATGAAGCTTCCCTGTAACTTTGGTGTCATTTGGAGCACTCCTAAAATTTGCCGAAACTCGGATCCAGGTAAAACCTATTTTTTCGGGCTCCTCGCCAAAAATGGAGTCTGTAGAGTACCTACATGGCTATACTTAATTTTCCCACCAAAAAAAAAAAAAAAAAAAAAAAAAAAAAAACATAAGTACTTTTCCTATGTAAAAAAAAAAAAGTACTTCCGGCGATAGTACCATTCGACTCCAAATGACCTGAAACGCACTCCTATCACATCCCCTGAGGAAGGATTTTGGCTGAAACACTTAGTAAAAAAAACTAGGGTTTCACTAGGGTTTACATAGCAAACTTCCTGTGGGCGTGGCCTAACCAAAGTAGGGGGGATCTGTAGCCACGCCCCCAAGGAGTTCGAATGTGGGACAAAATAGGCTCCGCCCCCTTTCCCTGGCTTCCGGCGGGGGGGGGTGGAGCCAAAAAAGGGTAACTCCGCCCCCGAAGGTCGTAGAGCCTCGGGGGCGTGGTTTTAGTGGGGTACCTCGATCTCCTAAGTTTGGTAGGGTACTTTGCCAAAGTGGGAGGAGCTACTTTTTTTTATTTGCATATCTCGAATAAATTTGCATAAATTAGGTTTAACATGGGAAAGATAGGGATGGCCCGCGGGCCATCGTGGCTTTTACCCCCTTACCCTAACCCTAACCCTAACCCTAACCCTAACCCTAACCCTAACCCTAACCCTAACCCTAACCCTAACCCTAACCCTAACCCTAACCCTAACCCTAACCCTAACCCTAACCCTAACCCTAACCCTAACCCTAACCCTAACCCTAACCCAAAAAAACGCGTTTGGGCCATTTTGGGCCATTTCCCTTGCTTTTTGGGCAAAATGAAGTCGTTTTTCGAGCTCCTCGCCAAAAATGGAGTCCTTAGAGTACCTACATGGCTATAAAAAAAAAAAAAAAATTTAATGAAAAAAAAAAAAAAAAAACACCAAGTACTTCAAAACTCCCAAATCGCATGAAACGTGCTCCTAACACAACCCCACAAAAAAACACTCAAAACCCTAACCACCCAAACACTTGGTAAAATTTCAACACTTTAAAAAAAAAAAAAAAAAAAAAAACACAAGTACTTTTCCCATACAAAAAAAAAAAAAAAGTCTCTTAGCCGTTTCACCAAACGACTCCAATCAACCCAATTCATGCTCATATGACACCCCCCCAACAACCCTCCCTCAAAACAGCCTAGGGTTGGCCAAAATGCCATGTTCAAAGCCTATTTACACCCACTTCCGGTCACTTCCGGCGGAAGCCCCGCCCATATTCGGGACCAGCGCATAAAACTACATAAGACTACATGTCTAACTTCCTAACCCTAGTTCCAACTTAGCCCTTCACAATGGGTCAACGGTCTACAACCCTAACAACCTAGTGCAAATTTCAGCTAGGGTTGTCAATTAACTCCCCTGGACCACCTGGAGCTATAATTTCAATTGGAGCATGTAGCCCTCCTATAGGAGAGCAGATCCTGAGAAAAGATTAGCACAAGTCCCCTCCCCCTAGGCAGGGGGGCGGTCCAATCGTTTAAAAATGTTGAAACTAGGGGTGCTAATAACTCCTAAAGTAAAAGGACTAGAAGGCTGTCCTTTCTTGGGGGAACTCCTCTCACACCCCTCTTCCCGCCCACAAAAAATGGGAGGTCAAAACGCCCCCTAAAAATCGGAAGTCGCGTTTCGGCCATTTCCCTTACTTTTTGGCCAAAATGAACTCGGTTTTCGGGCTCCTCGCCAAAAATGGAGTCCTTAGAGTACCTACATGGCTATAAAAAAAAAAAAAAAAAATTTGAAAAAAAAAAAAAAAAAAAAAAAAAAAAAATCAAACCTGAATAACTCCTAGGGGAAGTCACTTAAAATTCTAATTTTTTTTGTGGGAACTCCTCTCACACTCCTCTTTCAGCCCACAAAAAATGGGAGGTCAAAACGGAACTTTTTTTCTTTACAAAAAAAATGTCGTATCTTTATATTCACTAAAATTCAGTAATTGAAGCTACAACCAAAATGACGGTTTGAGCATGTACTAGGGGTTGTCAACATACACTGTAGCCAAAATTTCGGCTCAAGGTTGAGTGGAACTGTGTCAAATTGACAAAAAGAGATGTCAATTTTGCTGGATTTCGTAATTTCGTGCGTTTTTTTTTTTTTTTTCAACTCTGCGGGACCACAGCTCGCTCAGCGTAGCTCCGATTAGCCTACCCTTTGCTGAGAGTAGGCTTTAGACTGTCTCCTACGTGTCCAGCAACTTTGAAAGGGCTAGCTTCAATTACTGATTTTTAGTGAATTGTTGCATCCGACATCCGTCTTTTTTTTTTTTTTCCAAAAAACCAAAGTTATTCCAAATGACACCAAACTCGTTCAGGCGTATCTTCTCATCATGATGAAGAATCCCTGTAACTTTGGTGTCATTTTTTTTTTTTTTTTTGACCAAAGTTTTTCCAAATGACACCAAACTCGTTCAGGCGTATCTTCTCATCATGATGAAGAATCCCTGTAACTTTGGTGTCATTTGGAGCACTCCTAAAATTTGCCGAAATTCGGATCCAGGTAAAACCTATTTTTTCGGGCTCCTCGCCAAAAATGGAGTCTGTAGAGTACCTACATGGCTATACTTAATTTTCCCACCAAAAAAAAAAAAAAAAAAAAAAAAAAAACCCTAAGTACTTTTCCTATGTAAAAAAAAAAAAGTACCTCCGGCGATAGTACCATTCGACTCCAAATGACCTGAAACGCACTCCTATCACATCCCCTGAGGAAGGATTTTGGCTGAAACACTTAGTAAAAAACACTAGGGTTTAGGTAGGGTTTACATAGCAAACTTCCGGTGGGCGTGGCCTAACCAAAGTAGGCGGGATCTGTAGCCACGCCCCCAAGGAGTTCGAATGTGGAAGAAAATAGGCTCCGCCCCCTTTCCCTGGCTTCCGGCGGGGGGGGGGAGGAGCCAAAAAAGTGTAACTCCGCCCCCGAAGGTCGTAGAGCCTCGGGGGTGTGGTTTTAGTGGGGTACCTCGACCTCCTAAGTTTGGTAGGGTACTTTGCTAAAGTGGGAGGAGCTACTTTTTTTTATTTGCATAACTCGCATATATTTGCATAAATTAGGTTTAACATGGGAAAGATAGGGATCGCCGCCCCGGCGATCGTGGCAAAACCCCCCTTATCCTAACCCTAACCCTAACCCTAACCCTAACCCTAACCCTACCCTAACCCTACCCTAACCCTAACCCTAACCCTAACCCTAACCCTAAACCCTAACCCTAACCCTAACCCTAACCCTAACCCTAACCCTAACCCTAACCCTAACCCTAACCCTAACCCTAACCCCTAACCCTAACCCTAACCCTAACCCCTAACCCTAACCCTAACCCTAACCCTAACCCTCTTTTTCAACTCTGCGGGACCACAGCTCGCTCAGCGTAGCTCCGATTAGCCTACCCTTTGCTGAGAGTAGGCTTTAGACTGTCTCCTACGTGTCCAGCAACTTTGAAAGGGCTAGCTTCAATTACTGATTTTTAGTGAATTGTTGCATCCGACATCCGTCTTTTTTTTTTTTTTCCAAAAAACCAAAGTTATTCCAAATGACACCAAACTCGTTCAGGCGTATCTTCTCATCATGATGAAGAATCCCTGTAACTTTGGTGTCATTTTTTTTTTTTTTTTTGACCAAAGTTTTTCCAAATGACACCAAACTCGTTCAGGCGTATCTTCTCATCATGATGAAGCTTCCCTGTAACTTTGGTGTCATTTGGAGCACTCCTAAAATTTGCCGAAACTCGGATCCAGGTAAAACCTATTTTTTCGGGCTCCTCGCCAAAAATGGAGTCTGTAGAGTACCTACATGGCTATACTTAATTTTCCCACCAAAAAAAAAAAAAAAAAAAAAAAAAAAAAAACATAAGTACTTTTCCTATGTAAAAAAAAAAAAGTACTTCCGGCGATAGTACCATTCGACTCCAAATGACCTGAAACGCACTCCTATCACATCCCCTGAGGAAGGATTTTGGCTGAAACACTTAGTAAAAAAAACTAGGGTTTCACTAGGGTTTACATAGCAAACTTCCTGTGGGCGTGGCCTAACCAAAGTAGGGGGGATCTGTAGCCACGCCCCCAAGGAGTTCGAATGTGGGACAAAATAGGCTCCGCCCCCTTTCCCTGGCTTCCGGCGGGGGGGGGTGGAGCCAAAAAAGGGTAACTCCGCCCCCGAAGGTCGTAGAGCCTCGGGGGCGTGGTTTTAGTGGGGTACCTCGATCTCCTAAGTTTGGTAGGGTACTTTGCCAAAGTGGGAGGAGCTACTTTTTTTTATTTGCATATCTCGAATAAATTTGCATAAATTAGGTTTAACATGGGAAAGATAGGGATGGCCCGCGGGCCATCGTGGCTTTTACCCCCTTACCCTAACCCTAACCCTAACCCTAACCCTAACCCTAACCCTAACCCTAACCCTAACCCTAACCCTAACCCTAACCCTAACCCTAACCCTAACCCTAACCCTAACCCTAACCCTAACCCTAACCCTAACCCTAACCCTAACCCTAACCCAAAAAAACGCGTTTGGGCCATTTTGGGCCATTTCCCTTGCTTTTTGGGCAAAATGAAGTCGTTTTTCGAGCTCCTCGCCAAAAATGGAGTCCTTAGAGTACCTACATGGCTATAAAAAAAAAAAAAAAATTTAATGAAAAAAAAAAAAAAAAAACACCAAGTACTTCAAAACTCCCAAATCGCATGAAACGTGCTCCTAACACAACCCCACAAAAAAACACTCAAAACCCTAACCACCCAAACACTTGGTAAAATTTCAACACTTTAAAAAAAAAAAAAAAAAAAAAAACACAAGTACTTTTCCCATACAAAAAAAAAAAAAAAGTCTCTTAGCCGTTTCACCAAACGACTCCAATCAACCCAATTCATGCTCATATGACACCCCCCCAACAACCCTCCCTCAAAACAGCCTAGGGTTGGCCAAAATGCCATGTTCAAAGCCTATTTACACCCACTTCCGGTCACTTCCGGCGGAAGCCCCGCCCATATTCGGGACCAGCGCATAAAACTACATAAGACTACATGTCTAACTTCCTAACCCTAGTTCCAACTTAGCCCTTCACAATGGGTCAACGGTCTACAACCCTAACAACCTAGTGCAAATTTCAGCTAGGGTTGTCAATTAACTCCCCTGGACCACCTGGAGCTATAATTTCAATTGGAGCATGTAGCCCTCCTATAGGAGAGCAGATCCTGAGAAAAGATTAGCACAAGTCCCCTCCCCCTAGGCAGGGGGGCGGTCCAATCGTTTAAAAATGTTGAAACTAGGGGTGCTAATAACTCCTAAAGTAAAAGGACTAGAAGGCTGTCCTTTCTTGGGGGAACTCCTCTCACACCCCTCTTCCCGCCCACAAAAAATGGGAGGTCAAAACGCCCCCTAAAAATCGGAAGTCGCGTTTCGGCCATTTCCCTTACTTTTTGGCCAAAATGAACTCGGTTTTCGGGCTCCTCGCCAAAAATGGAGTCCTTAGAGTACCTACATGGCTATAAAAAAAAAAAAAAAAAATTTGAAAAAAAAAAAAAAAAAAAAAAAAAAAAAATCAAACCTGAATAACTCCTAGGGGAAGTCACTTAAAATTCTAATTTTTTTTGTGGGAACTCCTCTCACACTCCTCTTTCAGCCCACAAAAAATGGGAGGTCAAAACGGAACTTTTTTTCTTTACAAAAAAAATGTCGTATCTTTATATTCACTAAAATTCAGTAATTGAAGCTACAACCAAAATGACGGTTTGAGCATGTACTAGGGGTTGTCAACATACACTGTAGCCAAAATTTCGGCTCAAGGTTGAGTGGAACTGTGTCAAATTGACAAAAAGAGATGTCAATTTTGCTGGATTTCGTAATTTCGTGCGTTTTTTTTTTTTTTTTCAACTCTGCGGGACCACAGCTCGCTCAGCGTAGCTCCGATTAGCCTACCCTTTGCTGAGAGTAGGCTTTAGACTGTCTCCTACGTGTCCAGCAACTTTGAAAGGGCTAGCTTCAATTACTGATTTTTAGTGAATTGTTGCATCCGACATCCGTCTTTTTTTTTTTTTTCCAAAAAACCAAAGTTATTCCAAATGACACCAAACTCGTTCAGGCGTATCTTCTCATCATGATGAAGAATCCCTGTAACTTTGGTGTCATTTTTTTTTTTTTTTTTGACCAAAGTTTTTCCAAATGACACCAAACTCGTTCAGGCGTATCTTCTCATCATGATGAAGAATCCCTGTAACTTTGGTGTCATTTGGAGCACTCCTAAAATTTGCCGAAATTCGGATCCAGGTAAAACCTATTTTTTCGGGCTCCTCGCCAAAAATGGAGTCTGTAGAGTACCTACATGGCTATACTTAATTTTCCCACCAAAAAAAAAAAAAAAAAAAAAAAAAAAACCCTAAGTACTTTTCCTATGTAAAAAAAAAAAAGTACCTCCGGCGATAGTACCATTCGACTCCAAATGACCTGAAACGCACTCCTATCACATCCCCTGAGGAAGGATTTTGGCTGAAACACTTAGTAAAAAACACTAGGGTTTAGGTAGGGTTTACATAGCAAACTTCCGGTGGGCGTGGCCTAACCAAAGTAGGCGGGATCTGTAGCCACGCCCCCAAGGAGTTCGAATGTGGAAGAAAATAGGCTCCGCCCCCTTTCCCTGGCTTCCGGCGGGGGGGGGGAGGAGCCAAAAAAGTGTAACTCCGCCCCCGAAGGTCGTAGAGCCTCGGGGGTGTGGTTTTAGTGGGGTACCTCGACCTCCTAAGTTTGGTAGGGTACTTTGCTAAAGTGGGAGGAGCTACTTTTTTTTATTTGCATAACTCGCATATATTTGCATAAATTAGGTTTAACATGGGAAAGATAGGGATCGCCGCCCCGGCGATCGTGGCAAAACCCCCCTTATCCTAACCCTAACCCTAACCCTAACCCTAACCCTAACCCTAACCCTAACCCTAACCCTAACCCTAACCCTAACCCTAACCCTAACCCTAAACCCTAACCCTAACCCTAACCCTAACCCTAACCCTAACCCTAACCCTAACCCTAACCCTAACCTAACCCTAACCCCTAACCCTAACCCTAACCCTAACCCTAACCCCTAACCCTAACCCCTAACCCTAACCCTCTTTTTCAACTCTGCGGGACCACAGCTCGCTCAGCGTAGCTCCGATTAGCCTACCCTTTGCTGAGAGTAGGCTTTAGACTGTCTCCTACGTGTCCAGCAACTTTGAAAGGGCTAGCTTCAATTACTGATTTTTAGTGAATTGTTGCATCCGACATCCGTCTTTTTTTTTTTTTTCCAAAAAACCAAAGTTATTCCAAATGACACCAAACTCGTTCAGGCGTATCTTCTCATCATGATGAAGAATCCCTGTAACTTTGGTGTCATTTTTTTTTTTTTTTTTGACCAAAGTTTTTCCAAATGACACCAAACTCGTTCAGGCGTATCTTCTCATCATGATGAAGCTTCCCTGTAACTTTGGTGTCATTTGGAGCACTCCTAAAATTTGCCGAAACTCGGATCCAGGTAAAACCTATTTTTTCGGGCTCCTCGCCAAAAATGGAGAACCCTAACCCTAACCCTAACCCTAACCCTATATCTGCCATTTGGGTCTCAGTTGGGACAGCACGCAAATGGTGATTGCTATTGGTTTATGCAATCTTAAAAGGAACCAAAAGTCTTTTACTGGAGGTTAGCTTCAAACATTACAACATACACATTGCATCCATTCCTTTTTCCTTTGAATAGTTTCTGCAGATCCTTAAATAGGGAGTGTGGCATCTCGTGAGCTCACTGACAGTGCGTCAGACAGCGTTATTTGACGCTTTTCAGACGCATAACTCAGGACAAACGGGCCATCGACCCCTACATAGTCTTTCTGTATGAAATGATTTAATTGGGAGAACTGTGGAAGGCTCAAACATTACAACATGCTATATTGCATCTTTTCCTTTTTCCTTTGAAAAGTTTCTACAGATTCCTTTTTCCTTTGAAAAGTTTCTACAGATCCTTAAACAGGGAGTGTGGCTCATTTGAGAGTGTGTCAGACAGCGTTATTTGACGCTTTTCAGACGCATAAATCAAAACACATGGGCCATTGACCCCTACAGAGTTCTTTCTGTATGAGATTATTTAATTGGGAGAACTGTGGCAACTTTGGCAAACTTTGTAAACAATAGTACAGGATAGCAACTTGCTTTCTTCTTGGTTTGTGGAACGGCTCATGACCCCTGAGCATAAAATAAGTTATCAAAGCCGAATCTTAGAGGCACTTTAATTGGACATAGAGCAAGGCATCCTGGGGTTGATCTCCCAGGATGGCCTAGCATGTTGGGAGTCCGTCTTGTGTTATGGAGGCAGAAACGGACGATGAACACATGTTTAACACAACTGACGACCTTGCTCTAACATTTTAGACTTATTTGACAGTCTATATCAGAACTAATAACCTATGGTGGCATTTTGTTGATAGCTTATTAGGAGGTTGAGTGCAGGGCTGGCTTTAGAGGGGCTTCTCTGGTTGTTTTTTCAAGTTCTGGGTGGGCATTCCTCCATCCTTGGCAACTTGAGTCAAGAAATGACCTCTGACCTAGTTGTGTATTTCACTTCAAACCACTTGGCATTTAGTTGGGATATATTTCCACTTTTGAACAGAGAGGGGAAATCTGAGAATGTCCTGGTGTACGTAGCTCCGATCCATATGTGGCGCGCGCCTGCGGCGCGCGCTTGAGATTGGGCTAAGGCAAAAATAGTAATAGTATTATTGCTATTATTATTATTATTATTATTATTATTATTATTATTATTATTATCATCATCATTATTAATAATATTATTATTATGATTATAAAAACTCTCAAATTCTATTTTGAATTTGTCAAGTTTCTTTTTTGGTAAATTGTAATTTTAAAGGGGATTAACTCATCAGAGGTCAATGGTTTGGGAAATATGCGACGGCCCGTGTTTTCCGCTACTCACTGGAGAGGCATCTTGTACAGGGGTCTATTTCTTTGGCGTAACTGTACGAATAGAAAAAGCCTGGAGTAGTTGAGTCTTAACCCAACCCTAACCAACCTGTGCCCCGGATCGCCGAACCATTGTTCCGCATTACTGACGAGTTTCCTCATAGTCTATAAGATATTGCCACTTCATCTGGTTTCCTCCTTTTTTTTCTCCTCTCTCTTCAGAAAATAAGTATTAAATTCACTTTTGTTGGTTCTCTAGCCAACCTAGGCTGATCCCCGTCCCCAACCTTAGCTCCTGGAGCTGGCCCTAAACCTAACCATAATCCTGATGATGAGCTTAAACATAAAGCTCAACTTCACTCTAATATAAAGCCTAGCCCTGTTTAAAGAGCTCTAACCCTAACCATTCCTTATTAAAAAAAATATTTCCTAACCCTAACCCTAACCTTTCCTAAAACCCCCCCCCCCCCCCCCCCCCCCCCCCCCCCCCCCCCCCCCCCCCCCCCCCCCTAACCTTAACCCTAACCTTAACCCCTAACCCTAATTCTAACCCCTAACCCTAACTCTAACCCCTAACCCTAACCCTAAACCCTACCCTAACCCTACCTTAAACCTTAACCCTACCCCAAACCTAAACCCCCCCCCCCCCCCCCCCCCCCCCCCCCCTTTTATTTTTCTCCTCTCTATTATTTTCCTCCTCTTCTTCACACCTCTTTTTTCCTTCTCCTCTCCTCTTATTCCCCTCCCTTTCCTCTCTCCTCCTCACCTTTCTCCCCCCTCTCCCCCTCTTCTCTCCTTTTTCATCTCTCTCCTCTTCTCTCCTTAACACATGGAGTGAAAACTGGCCTTCTTTTCCATACAACTCGGTGGCATGACGGTAGGAATCTGGTCTTGTCTACAGAGGATCACAGGTTCAATCCCCCGTCATGGAACATTAAATTAAATAATTTTTTCTTAACAGAATAACCCTACCTTAGCCCTATATACGGGTTAAAAAACCTATTTTCCACTTATCAATACAACAATTGGACACTTTAAACTTATTAAACCATTCTAACATTCTTAATGGGATGGTATGTAATGGAGAAACCAATAGGTTTTTCTATACAGCTCCATGGAGCAGTGGTAAGAATGTGGTCTCATCAACCGGGGATTGGGAGTTCGAATCCGGGTCACGGAAGAAGAATTAGATTGGCCATTATTTTCCTCTTTTTTCCTCTTCTTCTTCCCACCTCTTTTTCCTTCTCCTCTCCTCTTCTCCTCCTCCCTCTCCTTTTTCCTCCTCACCTCTCTTCCCCCTCTCCCCTTCTCCTCTCCCTTTCATCTCTCTCCTCTTCTTTCCCCCTTCTCACCTCTTTTCTCCCTCTCTTCTCCTTTTCACCTCTCTTTCCCTCTTCTCCCTCTCTCCTCCTCCTCTCTTCTCCTTTCCCCCTCTCTTTTCCTCCCCTCTCTTCTTCTCCCTACCCCAAAACTAAACCCCCCCCCCCTTTTTATTTTTCTCCTCTCTATTATTTTCCTCCTTTTCTTCACACCTCTTTTTTCCTTCTCCTCTCCTCTTATTCTCCTCCCTTTC
Source organism: Poromitra crassiceps (assembly GCF_964638095.1). Taxonomy (NCBI): domain Eukaryota; kingdom Metazoa; phylum Chordata; class Actinopteri; order Beryciformes; family Melamphaidae; genus Poromitra; species Poromitra crassiceps. Next base: position 104,703 of record NW_028151908.1, on the reverse strand, counting down.
CTCTCTCCTCCTCACCTTTCTCCCCCCTCTCCCCCTCTTCTCTCCTTTTTCATCTCTCTCCTCTTCTCTCCTTAACACATGGAGTGAAAACTGGCCTTCTTTTCCATACAACTCGGTGGCATGACGGTAGGAATCTGGTCTTGTCTACAGAGGATCACAGGTTCAATTCCCCGTCATGGAACATTAAATTAAATTATTTTTTCTTAACAAAATAACCCTACCTTAGCCCTATATACGGGTTAAAAAACCTATTTTTCACTTATCAATACAACAATTGGACACTTTAAACTTATTAAACCATTCTAACATTCTTACTGGGATGGTATGTAATGGAGAAACCAATAGGTTTTTCTATACAGCTCCATGGAGCAGTGGTAAGAATGTGGTCTCATCAACCGGGGATTGTGAGTTCGAATCCGGGTCACGGGAGAAGAATTATATTGGCCATTATTTTCCTCTTTTTTCCTCTTCTTCTTCCCACCTCTTTTTCCTTCTCCTCTCCTCTTCTCCTCCTCCCTCTCCTTTTTCCTCCTCACCTCTCTCCCCCCTCTCCCCTTCTCCTCTCCCTTTCATCTCTCTCCTCTTCTTTCCCCCTTCTCACCTCTTTTCTCCCTCTCTTCTCCTTTTCACCTCTCTTTCCCTCTTCTCCCCCTCTCCTCCTCCTCTCTTCTCCTCTCCCCCTCTCTTTTCCTCCCCTCTCTTCTTCTCCTCTTCTCCCTCCTCCTCTCCTCACAATGCTTCACCCCCCTAAAAAGACTCTATAGTTTAGTGGTAAGATTCCCGGTTGATGATCTAGGGGTCGTGGGTTCGCGTCCCTGTCATGGAAGGAAAATTAAATTATTTTTTCTTAACAGAATAACCCTAATTTCAGCGCTATATGCGGTTTAAAAACCTATTTTCTACTTCTCAATATAACATTTGGGTCACTTTAAACTTTTTAAACTATTTAAACATTCTCAATGGGATGAGATATAACAAAGAAACCAACATGTTTTTCTATACAGATCAATGGAGCAGGGGTAAGAGTGTGGTCTCATCAACTGGGGATTGTGAGTTCGAATCCGGGTCACGGGGGCGAAAAATTATATTTGCATAAAGGGAGTTACCTTTTCTTCCGAATTTGCATAGATGTCCCATGATGCACTTGGGACTACAGGAGAGGTTTTAATATTGTTAATAACTTGGTAATAATTATTCTGCCAATCTTTTAAAATACATATTTGGAATCAGCTACTGGAGCAGCTTCCGAATTATATATAATATGACATATTCATTTATTACATAACAACACCAGCAGTCATACTGTCAGTTTCATTCATGACTCCGATGGAAAAACCCATGTTAAATCAAATCCGATCTCATGCAAACTGGCAGTAGAGACTTGTCTTTGACTTGTCTTGAAGTTCCCGGCAGCAGGAAGAAAACTAACCATTGTTCAATGGTGGGTTTTACTTCTGAGATCTTGTCTAATCAAAAATAATTTGGAAAATTGTAATTCTGATAGAATTATATGTTTTTCAAGTTTGTTAAGTCCTAGTTGACTTATGGCTGCATTTTGGCCTGGATAGGTTGACCTCTGACGAGGTAATCTCCTGGCACAAATGTAAGACCATATTATTATTATTTTAAATTTAATTCTAATTTTTATTTTATTTTTTTATTTTTTATTATTTTTTTATTTTTTATTTTTTATTAGAAAAGGCTGATTTCAGCCTCTGGTTTTTCTCGAGTCTGATTCCAGAGTTGGTACAAAGGGAGGCTCTGACGAGCCTCAACCCCGGTCGGAATTATGACTCAGAATTATCAGATTTACCAAATTATTAATTAATTTGTGGCAGAAAAGGCTGATTTTAGCCTCTGGTTCTTCTCGAGTCTGATTCCAGAGTTGGTACAAGGAAGGCTCTGACGAGCCTTAACCCCGGTTTGGAATTATGACTCAGAATTATCAGATTAACATAATTTATACAATATTGTATTATTTTAGCCATATTTGACCTTTCTCCCCATGCATTATGTGGCTCTCATAAGTCCATATATCTCTCATGAAGCTCTCATAAGCTCTTCTCTAGCTGCTCTCAGGCTCCTGTGGGCGTTTCCGGATCCGGCTGTCGACTTCCTGTTCCTGCCTGTTGCGACCGAAGCTGTTACCCCGTGGTTTAGACTGCAGAATCATCTGTTCGCTCTCTGACGAGAGGAAAAATGATTTTGCATCTTTTCAATCGGCCAATTCTGGATTTGGTGGAAAGATCTTTAACAGATAGCCAGATCCGGTTTGGGATATTGTAAGTATATCTGCCATTTGGGTCTCAGTTGGGACAGCACGCAAATGGTGATTGCTATTGGTTTATGCAATCTTAAAAGGAACCAAAAGTCTTTTACTGGAGGTTAGCTTCAAACATTACAACATACACATTGCATCCATTCCTTTTTCCTTTGAATAGTTTCTGCAGATCCTTAAATAGGGAGTGTGGCATCTCGTGAGCTCACTGACAGTGCGTCAGACAGCGTTATTTGACGCTTTTCAGACGCATAACTCAGGACAAACGGGCCATCGACCCCTACATAGTCTTTCTGTATGAAATGATTTAATTGGGAGAACTGTGGAAGGCTCAAACATTACAACATGCTATATTGCATCTTTTCCTTTTTCCTTTGAAAAGTTTCTACAGATCCTTAAACAGGGAGTGTGGCTCATTTGAGAGTGTGTCAGACAGCGTTATTTGACGCTTTTCAGACGCATAAATCAAAACACATGGGCCATTGACCCCTACAGAGTTCTTTCTGTATGAGATTATTTAATTGGGAGAACTGTGGCAACTTTGGCAAACTTTGTAAACAATAGTACAGGATAGCAACTTGCTTTCTTCTTGGTTTGTGGAACGGCTCATGACCCCTGAGCATAAAATAAGTTATCAAAGCCGAATCTTAGAGGCACTTTAATTGGACATAGAGCAAGGCATCCTGGGGTTGATCTCCCAGGATGGCCTAGCATGTTGGGAGTCCGTCTTGTGTTATGGAGGCAGAAACGGACGATGAACACATGTTTAACACAACTGACGACCTTGCTCTAACATTTTAGACTTATTTGACAGTCTATATCAGAACTAATAACCTATGGTGGCATTTTGTTGATAGCTTATTAGGAGGTTGAGTGCAGGGCTGGCTTTAGAGGGGCTTCTCTGGTTGTTTTTTCAAGTTCTGGGTGGGCATTCCTCCATCCTTGGCAACTTGAGTCAAGAAATGACCTCTGACCTAGTTGTGTATTTCACTTCAAACCACTTGGCATTTAGTTGGGATATATTTCCACTTTTGAACAGAGAGGGGAAATCTGAGAATGTCCTGGTGTACGTAGCTCCGATCCATATGTGGCGCGCGCCTGCGGCGCGCGCTTGAGATTGGGCTAAGGCAAAAATAGTAATAGTATTATTGCTATTATTATTATTATTATTATTATTATTATTATTATTATTATTATCATCATCATTATTAATAATATTATTATTATGATTATAAAAACTCTCAAATTCTATTTTGAATTTGTCAAGTTTCTTTTTTGGTAAATTGTAATTTTAAAGGGGATTAACTCATCAGAGGTCAATGGTTTGGGAAATATGCGACGGCCCGTGTTTTCCGCTACTCACTGGAGAGGCATCTTGTACAGGGGTCTATTTCTTTGGCGTAACTGTACGAATAGAAAAAGCCTGGAGTAGTTGAGTCTTAACCCAACCCTAACCCTAACCCTAACCCTAACCCTAACCCTAACCCTAACCCTAACCCTAACCCTAACCCTAACCCTAACCCTAACCCTAACCCTAACCCTAACCCTAACCCTAACCCTAACCCTAACCCTAACCCTAACCCTAACCCTAACCCTAACCCTAACCCTAACCCTAACCCTAACCCTAACCCTAACCCTAACCCTAACCCTGGTTATATAAACCTAAAAGGATCATACTTTTGACCACAGGACTCTTTAAACCATTGACTTCATCACTGTACCAACTGACTGATGGCAATATGAGGGATGACACAACCAAGTGGATCCCTCGGCCACCAACACCTCCCCTCCTTTTAAAACCCAGCTCCTTTCACTTTTTGTATATAGGATTCAAACTTTTCATTCCTGTAACAACCATTTTATTTGTCCCCGATCTAAGACCTATGTTGCCCAACAGTTTTGACCAGCCACAACCCAGGATACTTGCCAAGTGACCTTTGACCCCACACTTACTCATCATGTCTCAACCTAACCCTCTCGCCATCTTCTATCCCCTAGGACCGAAATTACAGGCCTAGTCTTACTAAAGAAAAACATGCCCGGTATGGCAACCCTAAGACTCTGATCTCTGAGTTTAAACCCAGGACAGAGCACACAGGGTTAAACCCAACCCACCTATTCTACACACCCTAACCGTTTCAATCCTACAGGGATTCTGATCCCTCTCCTGAACCTAACCACTTCATACATAACCTCAACTTAACCAGGAGGTTAAATACTTACCTGAACAAAAACCCACAAGAGAGAGGGTAGAGCCAACCTCAACCTACCCTCCATACACAACCTAACCACTGCAGGGTATGACCTAATCCTAATTTATAAACTAATACTTACCTGGGACGGTGTTGCCTGGTGGAGGTTGAATGGTGGGGGACAGACCCTGTGGGAACAGACAGAGACATGATGAGAAACACAATTACAGTTCAAAAAGGCAAATATAATTTACCCCTTAAAAATGCTTAATCTAGCATTAAACACCAGATGACCAAAGGGAAGACCTCAGGTCACTTAAACACCAAAATCAGGTGTGAGTAAACCCTGGGGGGGTCATTAGAAAGAAGATATGTTATTAATTGTTGAAAAAACAATGATAACCTGCTTCGGTAGGCTAATCAGAGCAAACAATAGCAGAAGGCCCGAATTGAAGCCTGACTTGCTATAACACTAAAAAGAGTAGAAGCAGCTCTAGAGGGACCACTTTTAATTACACCTGGGACACAATAGCTGGTACAATATAAGGTTTAATTTTTATTAAACAATAATATGTCATGGGGAGGTGGATTGGATCGTTGGACAGGATACAGAAGGGTGCCATGCAACCCTGGATGGCATTTAGGCTTTGTAGGTATTATGCAATAAACATACTTATATACATACAAACCTCTTACTAAAATAATGATCAAAGTACAATAGTAATATTTATAAAACCCAAGAGATCATAAAGCCATGAAGAGGCCATAAGAAAAGTATTTTAGGGGGAAAAAACTACATAGCCTAATGGATTTCCAATGCGACACATTGCATTTTGGAGGTGCCACATTGCACATGGACACTCAATTCATGGAGGTGACACTATCTGTGTACAGTCAATACACCTAAAAAAGCCAAGACAGGCTAGGATAGTGTTTAGGAGTATTTTTCAATCATAAAAATATTTTTTTTTTGTCACTACAGTAGTGGTGGGGTGAACATTTTTCGCCCTGCGATGGTCACCTTGGGGTGTCACATTGCACATGTGCACCAGATTCACTGAGGTGACACTATCTGTGTACAAGTTAATACACTTATAAAAACCAGGACAGGTCAGGATAGTGTTTAGGAATATTTTTCAATCATAAAAATAATTTTTATTGTCACTACAACAGTAGGGAGAACAGATCTACCTTACAAAGGGTCACTTTGAGTGACATGTCGAGGCTTGCCCGAAGCCACGCCCAGTGGATGCTGCTTTCCACCCGTCAGTGTGTTCCAGGACTCTGAACAGAACACACGGCTGCTGCGATCTTCCTGAAAACTCAATAGAGAGACACTCTTAGCTCAAATTTAGAGATTTGTCAACCCTGTAGACATCTGAAGAAGGTTAAATATAACCGAAACGTTATGTTAGTGTTGACATTGTAATATATTAAAGCAGTATAGCAGCGGAAATCGTTGTTCAAGAAGCTAACATTAGCAGCGAAAAGCGCTGCTCAGGTAGCTGGTGAACAACATTGGCTTTGCTCAGTCTGTGATAACGGACTAATTTAAACCATATTTGGTGCAATATAAAGCAGTCAGTTAGTCTCCTGTACTCATTTAGGAGGGGGAGCAGGCCATAAATTATATTTAAATTCGGTGCAAAGTTGATATTAGAAGCAATTGGCGCAGCAGGCCAATACTTCTCTGAAAAAAGTGAATTTGAGACACTGAGATAGTCTAAAATTAACGGACTAATTTAAACACGAATTGACAGGCTATATAGCACTCAGTTAGTCTTTTAAACTCACTTAAGATAGGAAGCAGAACAAAAACTACACTTGCGCACTTTGAAAAGCGGATTTTACAGCAAGTGGTAGCAATTAGCTTTAAACACAAAGCTAACCAGCTTAAACAAAAGCTGGCATGGCAGAGTGTGCTTGGTCTGATGTCCAGGAGGAAGGCACACAGGTGCCAAGTCGTGGCACTCGCTTCAGAGGCAGTGCACTGAGATATCGAGAGCAAAGACCAGGAACACCTCCAACTCGTACTGTAGTGTACAGAGATCCTTTAGATCCACTAGATCAATCAAATAGATTAGGCCACAGGCCATTGATTGACCTACCCAGACGGTTCCCGTCCAGTAATAGACTGGGCACAAAAGACATGCTAGGTGTAGAAGCATGTCGTGAAAAATATGGCTTATACAAGGCCCTGGACCGTCAGGAAAAGTCTCACAGACCAGCCAACAAAACAATAACAATTATGGAAGAGGGAGACTTAAACAGTGAAGAGACAGGAGGGTGTAGTGACAATGACATTTTGAACACACCACCTGGTACAGTGGAGACCTCTGACGTCAGTCCACATTCAGCAGACCCTGAATGGGATTTCAACGATCACACAGAGTGGCCCTTACCAAGTGAGGGACCACAGTCCTACCAGGAGACTCTCACACAAACAAGTGGAGAGTACTATTCAGACCCAGACGATCAAACCTATTATGAGGACAACATTGAAAGACAAAGGGGAAAAGATGCTCAGATTAACAAACAGATTCAGGAACTTTTCATGACAGGAGATACTGACCTTAATAATAAATTAAAGGCATTCTATAGAGTCATTAGAACTGCACATCACTACACTAATGTCATGAAGGAATTAGTTCCGGTGGGGATCAGAAAAATGACAACAACCTTGATCGATACGATCAAGCCCACTGCCCCATCCACTGAGATCAAAAAACGCATTGAAACAAATGCTAGAAGGTGGGAGGAAGCCACAATGGAGTGTTTACGCAGCCATTACCTAGAAGAGCTGCAGAAAGAGATCCGAAATCTGCCAGACATGCAACCCTCAGAGTGGCACATGCCATTCAGAATAACATCCAAGTGGGCAAGACGGAATCTGGGTGCCAGACTGCAGGAGACCACCTTACATAAGGTACAGGCCTTGTTTCGGACCAAATATGAGAGTGACACAACCAATTCAGAGGGGACACAAACGTCACAAGACAGCCACGTCACTGTGCCCCCACAAGAGGTTAGGACACAGGCGGGTGAGGAGGACCCCGGTACTGTGCTACCAGAAGAATGTGAGTCGCAGACGGGTGAGGAGGACCCCGGTACTGCATCAACAGGAGAATGTAAGACACAGGCGGGTGAGGAGGACCCCGGTACTGTGCTAGAATGTAAGATACAGACGGGTGAGGATGACCCCGGTACTGTAATAACAGGAGAATGTAGGATACAGACGGGTGAGGAAGACCCCGATACTGTGTTAGCAGAAGAATGTGAGACACAGACGGCAGCAGAAGGCCCCGTCGTAGTGCAACCACAAGAAGAAATGACAGACATGCCATTGGTCAATCGTGCTGTGATGGTTAGCACACCACAGATTGACCTTGACACACCCCCAGTGCAGGGTGCAACTGAATTAGACCAAATTAGGACCATCCTGGAGTCAGGACCTGTAACGCGAGGTCAGAAGGCCAAGTCTGAGGCATTGGTCAAACAAACCAGTCTTGTTAGACTCACACAAGACTGGTCCATGGATGAAGAACTGGTTGTCACTCAACGTCCGAACAGGCATAACTCTACCAATATGAAACACAGGAAATGGAACCTCTCAGTTAGGAAGAGATGGTTAGTCATAGGTGACTCCAATCTTCAAAACATCCAATCCTACATATGCCCAGAGATGCAAGTAGACTGCTTCCCGGGGGCTGGCTTTGGTCATGTACCGGTCTTGGTCTCAGGAGCAATAGTCGAAATTGAAGTGGATAAGATCATACTGGCATTCGGCATCAATTATCACACTTGGACCGACAAATCCACTATGTATAGACAAGTTATACAGGCGGTCACAAGCACACAACAGTACTTCCCACAAGCCAGAGTCTGGGTCCCACTGTTAAACTATTCTGAACAACTTTCAGACCAATCAAAAGACACATTGGACTATCTCAATGACATCATTAGAGACAGACTCTGTCCAATCCCCAAACTTCCATCCACTCTATTCTCTACAGATAGAGATGACATCTACTGGACCACAAATACAGCAAAGAGAATGCTGTATCACTGGATCAAATACATTGCTTAAAGCTACAAGGCGGTCACACATACAACACATAATACAGGTGTGTTGTATTAAGAGACTTCAGAGCCATCTAAAGGCTAGTTTGATACGATAGGGGACTGTTGACAGACCTCACAGTCACCTGTCATGACTCTAAACTGGAGCCCCAGTTTTCGAGGTAGAGTTACAATAATCTGATCAACCAACAGACAATTTCTGCTGAAAGGGACTTCAACAGGGGGCAGGGAACTGATTCATGGGACATTCGGTTGCCAACAAGAAGCGAGTGCAACTGTGCCCTGACCTGTGTCGGGGTACCACCCCCCTTTTCCCCTAACCCTAACCCTAACCCTAACCCTAACCCTAACCCTAACCCTAACCCTAACCCTAACCCTAACCCTAACCCTAACCCTAACCCTAACCCTAACCCTAACCCTAACCCTAACCCTAACCCTAACCCTTTTACGGTGCCCGGAGAGGCCCGCGCATGGCGCAGTTGGATTCCTTGTCCAAAAGGGAGCAGAAAACGTATGGGGCCCTTTTCGCTCAGGAGTTTCGTTGCCGAACCATTGCAAATTGCCATACCCACATCTAGGGTTAGGGTTACGAAAATGAGGTTTTTTACGGTGCCCGGAGAGGCCCGCGCATGGCGCAGTTGGATTCCTGGTCCAAAAGGGAGCAGAAAACGTATGGGGCCCTTTTCGCTCAGGAGTTTCGTTGCCGAGCAATTGTCTAACCCCGACTAGCACCTAGGGTTAGGGTTACGAAAATGAGGTTTTTTACGGTGCCCGGAGAGGCCCGCGCATGGCGCAGTTGGATTCCTTGTCCAAAAGGGAGCAGAAAACGTATGGGGCCCTTTTCGCTCAGGAGTTTCGTTGCCGAACCATTGCAAATTGCCATACCCACATCTAGGGTTAGGGTTACGAAAATGAGGTTTTTTACGGTGCCCGGAGAGGCCCGCGCATGGCGCAGTTGGATTCCTGGTCCAAAAGGGAGCAGAAAACGTATGGGGCCCTTTTCGCTCAGGAGTTTCGTTGCCGAGCAATTGTCTAACCCCGACTAGCACCTAGGGTTAGGGTTACGAAAATGAGTTTTTTTACGGTGCCCGGAGAGGCCCGCGCATGGCGCAGTTGGATTCCTTGTCCAAAAGGGAGCAGAAAACGTATGGGGCCCTTTTCGCTCAGGAGTTTCGTTGCCGAACCATTGCAAATTGCCATACCCACATCTAGGGTTAGGGTTACGAAAATGAGGTTTTTTACGGTGCCCGGAGAGGCCCGCGCATGGCGCAGTTGGATTCCTGGTCCAAAAGGGAGCAGAAAACGTATGGGGCCCTTTTCGCTCAGGAGTTTCGTTGCCGAACCATTGCAAATTGCCATACCCACATCTAGGGTTAGGGTTACGAAAATGAGGTTTTTTACGGTGCCCGGAGAGGCCCGCGCATGGCGCAGTTGGATTCCTTGTCCAAAAGGGAGCAGAAAACGTATGGGGCCCTTTTCGCTCAGGAGTTTCGTTGCCGAACCATTGCAAATTGCCATACCCACATCTAGGGTTAGGGTTACGAAAATGAGGTTTTTTACGGTGCCCGGAGAGGCCCGCGCATGGCGCAGTTGGATTCCTGGTCCAAAAGGGAGCAGAAAACGTATGGGGCCCTTTTCGCTCAGGAGTTTCGTTGCCGAACCATTGCAAATTGCCATACCCACATCTAGGGTTAGGGTTACGAAAATGAGGTTTTTTACGGTGCCCGGAGAGGCCCGCGCATGGCGCAGTTGGATTCCTTGTCCAAAAGGGAGCAGAAAACGTATGGGGCCCTTTTCGCTCAGGAGTTTCGTTGCCGAACCATTGCAAATTGCCATACCCACATCTAGGGTTAGGGTTACGAAAATGAGGTTTTTTACGGTGCCCGGAGAGGCCCGCGCATGGCGCAGTTGGATTCCTGGTCCAAAAGGGAGCAGAAAACGTATGGGGCCCTTTTCGCTCAGGAGTTTCGTTGCCGAGCAATTGTCTAACCCCGACTAGCACCTAGGGTTAGGGTTACGAAAATGAGTTTTTTTACGGTGCCCGGAGAGGCCCGCGCATGGCGCAGTTGGATTCCTTGTCCAAAAGGGAGCAGAAAACGTATGGGGCCCTTTTCGCTCAGGAGTTTCGTTGCCGAACCATTGCAAATTGCCATACCCACATCTAGGGTTAGGGTTACGAAAATGAGGTTTTTTACGGTGCCCGGAGAGGCCCGCGCATGGCGCAGTTGGATTCCTGGTCCAAAAGGGAGCAGAAAACGTATGGGGCCCTTTTCGCTCAGGAGTTTCGTTGCCGAGCAATTGTCTAACCCCGACTAGCACCTAGGGTTAGGGTTACGAAAATGAGGTTTTTTACGGTGCCCGGAGAGGCCCGCGCATGGCGCAGTTGGATTCCTGGTCCAAAAGGGAGCAGAAAACGTATGGGGCCCTTTTCGCTCAGGAGTTTCGTTGCCGAACCATTGCAAATTGCCATACCCACATCTAGGGTTAGGGTTACGAAAATGAGGTTTTTTACGGTGCCCGGAGAGGCCCGCGCATGGCGCAGTTGGATTCCTGGTCCAAAAGGGAGCAGAAAACGTATGGGGCCCTTTTCGCTCAGGAGTTTCGTTGCCGAGCAATTGTCTAACCCCGACTAGCACCTAGGGTTAGGGTTACGAAAATGAGGTTTTTTACGGTGCCCGGAGAGGCCCGCGCATGGCGCAGTTGGATTCCTTGTCCAAAAGGGAGCAGAAAACGTATGGGGCCCTTTTCGCTCAGGAGTTTCGTTGCCGAACCATTGCAAATTGCCATACCCACATCTAGGGTTAGGGTTACGAAAATGAGGTTTTTTACGGTGCCCGGAGAGGCCCGCGCATGGCGCAGTTGGATTCCTGGTCCAAAAGGGAGCAGAAAACGTATGGGGCCCTTTTCGCTCAGGAGTTTCGTTGCCGAGCAATTGTCTAACCCCGACTAGCACCTAGGGTTAGGGTTACGAAAATGAGGTTTTTTACGGTGCCCGGAGAGGCCCGCGCATGGCGCAGTTGGATTCCTGGTCCAAAAGGGAGCAGAAAACGTATGGGGCCCTTTTCGCTCAGGAGTTTCGTTGCCGAACCATTGCAAATTGCCATACCCACATCTAGGGTTAGGGTTACGAAAATGAGGTTTTTTACGGTGCCCGGAGAGGCCCGCGCATGGCGCAGTTGGATTCCTGGTCCAAAAGGGAGCAGAAAACGTATGGGGCCCTTTTCGCTCAGGAGTTTCGTTGCCGAGCAATTGTCTAACCCCGACTAGCACCTAGGGTTAGGGTTACGAAAATGAGGTTTTTTACGGTGCCCGGAGAGGCCCGCGCATGGCGCAGTTGGATTCCTTGTCCAAAAGGGAGCAGAAAACGTATGGGGCCCTTTTCGCTCAGGAGTTTCGTTGCCGAACCATTGCAAATTGCCATACCCACATCTAGGGTTAGGGTTACGAAAATGAGGTTTTTTACGGTGCCCGGAGAGGCCCGCGCATGGCGCAGTTGGATTCCTGGTCCAAAAGGGAGCAGAAAACGTATGGGGCCCTTTTCGCTCAGGAGTTTCGTTGCCGAGCAATTGTCTAACCCCGACTAGCACCTAGGGTTAGGGTTACGAAAATGAGGTTTTTTACGGTGCCCGGAGAGGCCCGCGCATGGCGCAGTTGGATTCCTTGTCCAAAAGGGAGCAGAAAACGTATGGGGCCCTTTTCGCTCAGGAGTTTCGTTGCCGAACCATTGCAAATTGCCATACCCACATCTATGGTTAGGGTTACGAAAATGAGGTTTTTTACGGTGCCCGGAGAGGCCCGCGCATGGCGCAGTTGGATTCCTGGTCCAAAAGGGAGCAGAAAACGTATGGGGCCCTTTTCGCTCAGGAGTTTCGTTGCCGAGCAATTGTCTAACCCCGACTAGCACCTAGGGTTAGGGTTACGAAAATGAGTTTTTTTACGGTGCCCGGAGAGGCCCGCGCATGGCGCAGTTGGATTCCTTGTCCAAAAGGGAGCAGAAAACGTATGGGGCCCTTTTCGCTCAGGAGTTTCGTTGCCGAACCATTGCAAATTGCCATACCCACATCTAGGGTTAGGGTTACGAAAATGAGGTTTTTTACGGTGCCCGGAGAGGCCCGCGCATGGCGCAGTTGGATTCCTGGTCCAAAAGGGAGCAGAAAACGTATGGGGCCCTTTTCGCTCAGGAGTTTCGTTGCCGAGCAATTGTCTAACCCCGACTAGCACCTAGGGTTAGGGTTACGAAAATGAGGTTTTTTACGGTGCCCGGAGAGGCCCGCGCATGGCGCAGTTGGATTCCTGGTCCAAAAGGGAGCAGAAAACGTATGGGGCCCTTTTCGCTCAGGAGTTTCGTTGCCGAACCATTGCAAATTGCCATACCCACATCTAGGGTTAGGGTTACGAAAATGAGGTTTTTTACGGTGCCCGGAGAGGCCCGCGCATGGCGCAGTTGGATTCCTGGTCCAAAAGGGAGCAGAAAACGTATGGGGCCCTTTTCGCTCAGGAGTTTCGTTGCCGAGCAATTGTCTAACCCCGACTAGCACCTAGGGTTAGGGTTACGAAAATGAGTTTTTTTACGGTGCCCGGAGAGGCCCGCGCATGGCGCAGTTGGATTCCTTGTCCAAAAGGGAGCAGAAAACATATGGGGCCCTTTTCGCTCAGGAGTTTCGTTGCCGAACCATTGCAAATTGCCATACCCACATCTAGGGTTAGGGTTACGAAAATGAGGTTTTTTACGGTGCCCGGAGAGGCCCGCGCATGGCGCAGTTGGATTCCTGGTCCAAAAGGGAGCAGAAAACGTATGGGGCCCTTTTCGCTCAGGAGTTTCGTTGCCGAACCATTGCAAATTGCCATACCCACATCTAGGGTTAGGGTTACGAAAATGAGGTTTTTTACGGTGCCCGGAGAGGCCCGCGCATGGCGCAGTTGGATTCCTTGTCCAAAAGGGAGCAGAAAACGTATGGGGCCCTTTTCGCTCAGGAGTTTCGTTGCCGAACCATTGCAAATTGCCATACCCACATCTAGGGTTAGGGTTACGAAAATGAGGTTTTTTACGGTGCCCGGAGAGGCCCGCGCATGGCGCAGTTGGATTCCTGGTCCAAAAGGGAGCAGAAAACGTATGGGGCCCTTTTCGCTCAGGAGTTTCGTTGCCGAACCATTGCAAATTGCCATACCCACATCTAGGGTTAGGGTTACGAAAATGAGGTTTTTTACGGTGCCCGGAGAGGCCCGCGCATGGCGCAGTTGGATTCCTTGTCCAAAAGGGAGCAGAAAACGTATGGGGCCCTTTTCGCTCAGGAGTTTCGTTGCCGAACCATTGCAAATTGCCATACCCACATCTAGGGTTAGGGTTACGAAAATGAGGTTTTTTACGGTGCCCGGAGAGGCCCGCGCATGGCGCAGTTGGATTCCTGGTCCAAAAGGGAGCAGAAAACGTATGGGGCCCTTTTCGCTCAGGAGTTTCGTTGCCGAGCAATTGTCTAACCCCGACTAGCACCTAGGGTTAGGGTTACGAAAATGAGTTTTTTTACGGTGCCCGGAGAGGCCCGCGCATGGCGCAGTTGGATTCCTTGTCCAAAAGGGAGCAGAAAACGTATGGGGCCCTTTTCGCTCAGGAGTTTCGTTGCCGAACCATTGCAAATTGCCATACCCACATCTAGGGTTAGGGTTACGAAAATGAGGTTTTTTACGGTGCCCGGAGAGGCCCGCGCATGGCGCAGTTGGATTCCTGGTCCAAAAGGGAGCAGAAAACGTATGGGGCCCTTTTCGCTCAGGAGTTTCGTTGCCGAGCAATTGTCTAACCCCGACTAGCACCTAGGGTTAGGGTTACGAAAATGAGGTTTTTTACGGTGCCCGGAGAGGCCCGCGCATGGCGCAGTTGGATTCCTGGTCCAAAAGGGAGCAGAAAACGTATGGGGCCCTTTTCGCTCAGGAGTTTCGTTGCCGAACCATTGCAAATTGCCATACCCACATCTAGGGTTAGGGTTACGAAAATGAGGTTTTTTACGGTGCCCGGAGAGGCCCGCGCATGGCGCAGTTGGATTCCTGGTCCAAAAGGGAGCAGAAAACGTATGGGGCCCTTTTCGCTCAGGAGTTTCATTGCCGAACCATTGCAAATTGCCATACCCACATCTAGGGTTAGGGTTACGAAAATGAGGTTTTTTACGGTGCCCGGAGAGGCCCGCGCATGGCGCAGTTGGATTCCTGGTCCAAAAGGGAGCAGAAAACGTATGGGGCCCTTTTCGCTCAGGAGTTTCGTTGCCGAGCAATTGTCTAACCCCGACTAGCACCTAGGGTTAGGGTTACGAAAATGAGGTTTTTTACGGTGCCCGGAGAGGCCCGCGCATGGCGCAGTTGGATTCCTGGTCCAAAAGGGAGCAGAAAACGTATGGGGCCCTTTTCGCTCAGGAGTTTCGTTGCCGAACCATTGCAAATTGCCATACCCACATCTAGGGTTAGGGTTACGAAAATGAGGTTTTTTACGGTGCCCGGAGAGGCCCGCGCATGGCGCAGTTGGATTCCTGGTCCAAAAGGGAGCAGAAAACGTATGGGGCCCTTTTCGCTCAGGAGTTTCGTTGCCGAGCAATTGTCTAACCCCGACTAGCACCTAGGGTTAGGGTTACGAAAATGAGGTTTTTTACGGTGCCCGGAGAGGCCCGCGCATGGCGCAGTTGGATTCCTGGTCCAAAAGGGAGCAGAAAACGTATGGGGCCCTTTTCGCTCAGGAGTTTCGTTGCCGAACCATTGCAAATTGCCATACCCACATCTAGGGTTAGGGTTACGAAAATGAGTTTTTTTACGGTGCAAGGAGAGGCCCGCGCATGGCGCAGTTGGATTCCTGGTCCAAAAGGGAGCAGAAAACGTATGGGGCCCTTTTCGCTCAGGAGTTTCGTTGCCGAGCAATTGTCTAACCCCGACTAGCACCTAGGGTTAGGGTTACGAAAATGAGGTTTTTTACGGTGCCCGGAGAGGCCCGCGCATGGCGCAGTTGGATTCCTGGTCCAAAAGGGAGCAGAAAACGTATGGGGCCCTTTTCGCTCAGGAGTTTCGTTGCCGAACCATTGCAAATTGCCATACCCACATCTAGGGTTAGGGTTACGAAAATGAGGTTTTTTACGGTGCCCGGAGAGGCCCGCGCATGGCGCAGTTGGATTCCTGGTCCAAAAGGGAGCAGAAAACGTATGGGGCCCTTTTCGCTCAGGAGTTTCGTTGCCGAACCATTGCAAATTGCCATACCCACATCTAGGGTTAGGGTTACGAAAATGAGGTTTTTTACGGTGCAAGGAGAGGCCCGCGCATGGCGCAGTTGGATTCCTGGTCCAAAAGGGAGCAGAAAACGTATGGGGCCCTTTTCGCTCAGGAGTTTCGTTGCCGAACCATTGCAAATTGCCATACCCACATCTAGGGTTAGGGTTACGAAAATGAGGTTTTTTACGGTGCCCGGAGAGGCCCGCGCATGGCGCAGTTGGATTCCTGGTCCAAAAGGGAGCAGAAAACGTATGGGGCCCTTTTCGCTCAGGAGTTTCGTTGCCGAGCAATTGTCTAACCCCGACTAGCACCTAGGGTTAGGGTTACGAAAATGAGGTTTTTTACGGTGCCCGGAGAGGCCCGCGCATGGCGCAGTTGGATTCCTGGTCCAAAAGGGAGCAGAAAACGTATGGGGCCCTTTTCGCTCAGGAGTTTCGTTGCCGAACCATTGCAAATTGCCATACCCACATCTAGGGTTAGGGTTACGAAAATGAGGTTTTTTACGGTGCAAGGAGAGGCCCGCGCATGGCGCAGTTGGATTCCTGGTCCAAAAGGGAGCAGAAAACGTATGGGGCCCTTTTCGCTCAGGAGTTTCGTTGCCGAACCATTGCAAATTGCCATACCCACATCTAGGGTTAGGGTTACGAAAATGAGGTTTTTTACGGTGCCCGGAGAGGCCCGCGCATGGCGCAGTTGGATTCCTGGTCCAAAAGGGAGCAGAAAACGTATGGGGCCCTTTTCGCTCAGGAGTTTTGTTGCCGAACCATTGCAAATTGCCATACCCACATCTAGGGTTAGGGTTACGAAAACGAGTTTTTTTACGGTGCCCGGAGAGGCCCGCGCATGGCGCAGTTGGATTCCTGGTCCAAAAGGGAGCAGAAAACGTATGGGGCCCTTTTCGCTCAGGAGTTTCGTTGCCGAACCATTGCAAATTGCCATACCCACATCTAGGGTTAGGGTTACGAAAATGAGGTTTTTTACGGTGCAAGGAGAGGCCCGCGCATGGCGCAGTTGGATTCCTGGTCCAAAAGGGAGCAGAAAACGTATGGGGCCCTTTTCGCTCAGGAGTTTCGTTGCCGAACCATTGCAAATTGCCATACCCACATCTAGGGTTAGGGTTACGAAAATGAGGTTTTTTACGGTGCCCGGAGAGGCCCGCGCATGGCGCAGTTGGATTCCTGGTCCAAAAGGGAGCAGAAAACGTATGGGGCCCTTTTCGCTCAGGAGTTTCGTTGCCGAGCAATTGTCTAACCCCGACTAGCACCTAGGGTTAGGGTTACGAAAATGAGGTTTTTTACGGTGCCCGGAGAGGCCCGCGCATGGCGCAGTTGGATTCCTGGTCCAAAAGGGAGCAGAAAACGTATGGGGCCCTTTTCGCTCAGGAGTTTCGTTGCCGAACCATTGCAAATTGCCATACCCACATCTAGGGTTAGGGTTACGAAAATGAGTTTTTTTACGGTGCCCGGAGAGGCCCGCGCATGGCGCAGTTGGATTCCTGGTCCAAAAGGGAGCAGAAAACGTATGGGGCCCTTTTCGCTCAGGAGTTTCGTTGCCGAACCATTGCAAATTGCCATACCCACATCTAGGGTTAGGGTTACGAAAATGAGGTTTTTTACGGTGCAAGGAGAGGCCCGCGCATGGCGCAGTTGGATTCCTGGTCCAAAAGGGAGCAGAAAACGTATGGGGCCCTTTTCGCTCAGGAGTTTCGTTGCCGAACCATTGCAAATTGCCATACCCACATCTAGGGTTAGGGTTACGAAAATGAGGTTTTTTACGGTGCCCGGAGAGGCCCGCGCATGGCGCAGTTGGATTCCTGGTCCAAAAGGGAGCAGAAAACGTATGGGGCCCTTTTCGCTCAGGAGTTTCGTTGCCGAGCAATTGTCTAACCCCGACTAGCACCTAGGGTTAGGGTTACGAAAATGAGGTTTTTTACGGTGCCCGGAGAGGCCCGCGCATGGCGCAGTTGGATTCCTGGTCCAAAAGGGAGCAGAAAACGTATGGGGCCCTTTTCGCTCAGGAGTTTCGTTGCCGAACCATTGCAAATTGCCATACCCACATCTAGGGTTAGGGTTACGAAAATGAGGTTTTTTACGTTGCCCGGAGAGGCCCGCGCATGGCGCAGTTGGATTCCTGGTCCAAAAGGGAGCAGAAAACGTATGGGGCCCTTTTCGCTCAGGAGTTTCGTTGCCGAACCATTGCAAATTGCCATACCCACATCTAGGGTTAGGGTTACGAAAATGAGGTTTTTTACGGTGCAAGGAGAGGCCCGCGCATGGCGCAGTTGGATTCCTGGTCCAAAAGGGAGCAGAAAACGTATGGGGCCCTTTTCGCTCAGGAGTTTCGTTGCCGAACCATTGCAAATTGCCATACCCACATCTAGGGTTAGGGTTACGAAAATGAGGTTTTTTACAGTGCCCGGAGAGGCCCGCGCATGGCGCAGTTGGATTCCTGGTTCCTGGGGTGGAGTACTATGAGTGTGAAGTGGAATGGTTCAATAATAACAGGTAGTTTTCTATCAATATTCCTCCAAATGTACATGTGATGCAGTGAAATATGAATAGTTAGAAGGCTTTTATTCTGAAATGCTACATCAGTTTGCTTTAAAAGTTTCTGGGTGAACCCCCGGGGTGAGGTACTATGAGTCTGAAGTGGAATGGTTCAATAATAACAGGTAGTTTTCTATCAATATTCCTCCAAATGTGCCAGGCCTTTTTGCATGGCAATTGTCTAACCCCGACTAGCACCTATACGGTGCCCGGAGAGGCCCGCGCATGGCGCAGTTGGATTCCTGGTCCAAAAGGGAGCAGAAAACGTATGGGGCCCTTTTCGCTCAGGAGTTTCGTTGCCGAACCATTGCAAATTGCCATACCCACATCTAGGGTTAGGGTTACGAAAATGAGGTTTTTTACGGTGCCCGGAGAGGCCCGCGCATGGCGCAGTTGGATTCCTGGTCCAAAAGGGAGCAGAAAACGTATGGGGCCCTTTTCGCTCAGGAGTTTCGTTGCCGAACCATTGCAAATTGCCATACCCACATCTAGGGTTAGGGTTACGAAAATGAGGTTTTTTACGGTGCCCGGAGAGGCCCGCGCATGGCGCAGTTGGATTCCTGGTCCAAAAGGGAGCAGAAAACGTATGGGGCCCTTTTCGCTCAGGAGTTTCGTTGCCGAACCATTGCAAATTGCCATACCCACATCTAGGGTTAGGGTTACGAAAATGAGGTTTTTTACGGTGCCCGGAGAGGCCCGCGCATGGCGCAGTTGGATTCCTGGTCCAAAAGGGAGCAGAAAACGTATGGGGCCCTTTTCGCTCAGGAGTTTCGTTGCCGAACCATTGCAAATTGCCATACCCACATCTAGGGTTAGGGTTACGAAAATGAGGTTTTTTACGGTGCAAGGAGAGGCCCGCGCATGGCGCAGTTGGATTCCTGGTCCAAAAGGGAGCAGAAAACGTATGGGGCCCTTTTCGCTCAGGAGTTTCGTTGCCGAGCAATTGTCTAACCCCGACTAGCACCTAGGGTTAGGGTTACGAAAATGAGGTTTTTTACGGTGCCCGGAGAGGCCCGCGCATGGCGCAGTTGGATTCCTGGTCCAAAAGGGAGCAGAAAACGTATGGGGCCCTTTTCGCTCAGGAGTTTCGTTGCCGAACCATTGCAAATTGCCATACCCACATCTAGGGTTAGGGTTACGAAAATGAGGTTTTTTACGGTGCCCGGAGAGGCCCGCGCATGGCGCAGTTGGATTCCTGGTCCAAAAGGGAGCAGAAAACGTATGGGGCCCTTTTCGCTCAGGAGTTTCGTTGCCGAGCAATTGTCTAACCCCGACTAGCACCTAGGGTTAGGGTTACGAAAATGAGTTTTTTTACGGTGCCCGGAGAGGCCCGCGCATGGCGCAGTTGGATTCCTTGTCCAAAAGGGAGCAGAAAACGTATGGGGCCCTTTTCGCTCAGGAGTTTCGTTGCCGAACCATTGCAAATTGCCATACCCACATCTAGGGTTAGGGTTACGAAAATGAGGTTTTTTACGGTGCCCGGAGAGGCCCGCGCATGGCGCAGTTGGATTCCTGGTCCAAAAGGGAGCAGAAAACGTATGGGGCCCTTTTCGCTCAGGAGTTTCGTTGCCGAACCATTGCAAATTGCCATACCCACATCTAGGGTTAGGGTTACGAAAATGAGGTTTTTTACGGTGCCCGGAGAGGCCCGCGCATGGCGCAGTTGGATTCCTTGTCCAAAAGGGAGCAGAAAACGTATGGGGCCCTTTTCGCTCAGGAGTTTCGTTGCCGAACCATTGCAAATTGCCATACCCACATCTAGGGTTAGGGTTACGAAAATGAGGTTTTTTACGGTGCCCGGAGAGGCCCGCGCATGGCGCAGTTGGATTCCTGGTCCAAAAGGGAGCAGAAAACGTATGGGGCCCTTTTCGCTCAGGAGTTTCGTTGCCGAACCATTGCAAATTGCCATACCCACATCTAGGGTTAGGGTTACGAAAATGAGGTTTTTTACGGTGCCCGGAGAGGCCCGCGCATGGCGCAGTTGGATTCCTTGTCCAAAAGGGAGCAGAAAACGTATGGGGCCCTTTTCGCTCAGGAGTTTCGTTGCCGAACCATTGCAAATTGCCATACCCACATCTAGGGTTAGGGTTACGAAAATGAGGTTTTTTACGGTGCCCGGAGAGGCCCGCGCATGGCGCAGTTGGATTCCTGGTCCAAAAGGGAGCAGAAAACGTATGGGGCCCTTTTCGCTCAGGAGTTTCGTTGCCGAGCAATTGTCTAACCCCGACTAGCACCTAGGGTTAGGGTTACGAAAATGAGTTTTTTTACGGTGCCCGGAGAGGCCCGCGCATGGCGCAGTTGGATTCCTTGTCCAAAAGGGAGCAGAAAACGTATGGGGCCCTTTTCGCTCAGGAGTTTCGTTGCCGAACCATTGCAAATTGCCATACCCACATCTAGGGTTAGGGTTACGAAAATGAGGTTTTTTACGGTGCCCGGAGAGGCCCGCGCATGGCGCAGTTGGATTCCTGGTCCAAAAGGGAGCAGAAAACGTATGGGGCCCTTTTCGCTCAGGAGTTTCGTTGCCGAGCAATTGTCTAACCCCGACTAGCACCTAGGGTTAGGGTTACGAAAATGAGGTTTTTTACGGTGCCCGGAGAGGCCCGCGCATGGCGCAGTTGGATTCCTGGTCCAAAAGGGAGCAGAAAACGTATGGGGCCCTTTTCGCTCAGGAGTTTCGTTGCCGAACCATTGCAAATTGCCATACCCACATCTAGGGTTAGGGTTACGAAAATGAGGTTTTTTACGGTGCCCGGAGAGGCCCGCGCATGGCGCAGTTGGATTCCTGGTCCAAAAGGGAGCAGAAAACGTATGGGGCCCTTTTCGCTCAGGAGTTTCGTTGCCGAGCAATTGTCTAACCCCGACTAGCACCTAGGGTTAGGGTTACGAAAATGAGGTTTTTTACGGTGCCCGGAGAGGCCCGCGCATGGCGCAGTTGGATTCCTTGTCCAAAAGGGAGCAGAAAACGTATGGGGCCCTTTTCGCTCAGGAGTTTCGTTGCCGAACCATTGCAAATTGCCATACCCACATCTAGGGTTAGGGTTACGAAAATGAGGTTTTTTACGGTGCCCGGAGAGGCCCGCGCATGGCGCAGTTGGATTCCTGGTCCAAAAGGGAGCAGAAAACGTATGGGGCCCTTTTCGCTCAGGAGTTTCGTTGCCGAGCAATTGTCTAACCCCGACTAGCACCTAGGGTTAGGGTTACGAAAATGAGGTTTTTTACGGTGCCCGGAGAGGCCCGCGCATGGCGCAGTTGGATTCCTGGTCCAAAAGGGAGCAGAAAACGTATGGGGCCCTTTTCGCTCAGGAGTTTCGTTGCCGAACCATTGCAAATTGCCATACCCACATCTAGGGTTAGGGTTACGAAAATGAGGTTTTTTACGGTGCCCGGAGAGGCCCGCGCATGGCGCAGTTGGATTCCTGGTCCAAAAGGGAGCAGAAAACGTATGGGGCCCTTTTCGCTCAGGAGTTTCGTTGCCGAGCAATTGTCTAACCCCGACTAGCACCTAGGGTTAGGGTTACGAAAATGAGGTTTTTTACGGTGCCCGGAGAGGCCCGCGCATGGCGCAGTTGGATTCCTTGTCCAAAAGGGAGCAGAAAACGTATGGGGCCCTTTTCGCTCAGGAGTTTCGTTGCCGAACCATTGCAAATTGCCATACCCACATCTAGGGTTAGGGTTACGAAAATGAGGTTTTTTACGGTGCCCGGAGAGGCCCGCGCATGGCGCAGTTGGATTCCTGGTCCAAAAGGGAGCAGAAAACGTATGGGGCCCTTTTCGCTCAGGAGTTTCGTTGCCGAGCAATTGTCTAACCCCGACTAGCACCTAGGGTTAGGGTTACGAAAATGAGGTTTTTTACGGTGCCCGGAGAGGCCCGCGCATGGCGCAGTTGGATTCCTTGTCCAAAAGGGAGCAGAAAACGTATGGGGCCCTTTTCGCTCAGGAGTTTCGTTGCCGAACCATTGCAAATTGCCATACCCACATCTATGGTTAGGGTTACGAAAATGAGGTTTTTTACGGTGCCCGGAGAGGCCCGCGCATGGCGCAGTTGGATTCCTGGTCCAAAAGGGAGCAGAAAACGTATGGGGCCCTTTTCGCTCAGGAGTTTCGTTGCCGAGCAATTGTCTAACCCCGACTAGCACCTAGGGTTAGGGTTACGAAAATGAGTTTTTTTACGGTGCCCGGAGAGGCCCGCGCATGGCGCAGTTGGATTCCTTGTCCAAAAGGGAGCAGAAAACGTATGGGGCCCTTTTCGCTCAGGAGTTTCGTTGCCGAACCATTGCAAATTGCCATACCCACATCTAGGGTTAGGGTTACGAAAATGAGGTTTTTTACGGTGCCCGGAGAGGCCCGCGCATGGCGCAGTTGGATTCCTGGTCCAAAAGGGAGCAGAAAACGTATGGGGCCCTTTTCGCTCAGGAGTTTCGTTGCCGAGCAATTGTCTAACCCCGACTAGCACCTAGGGTTAGGGTTACGAAAATGAGGTTTTTTACGGTGCCCGGAGAGGCCCGCGCATGGCGCAGTTGGATTCCTGGTCCAAAAGGGAGCAGAAAACGTATGGGGCCCTTTTCGCTCAGGAGTTTCGTTGCCGAACCATTGCAAATTGCCATACCCACATCTAGGGTTAGGGTTACGAAAATGAGGTTTTTTACGGTGCCCGGAGAGGCCCGCGCATGGCGCAGTTGGATTCCTGGTCCAAAAGGGAGCAGAAAACGTATGGGGCCCTTTTCGCTCAGGAGTTTCGTTGCCGAGCAATTGTCTAACCCCGACTAGCACCTAGGGTTAGGGTTACGAAAATGAGTTTTTTTACGGTGCCCGGAGAGGCCCGCGCATGGCGCAGTTGGATTCCTTGTCCAAAAGGGAGCAGAAAACATATGGGGCCCTTTTCGCTCAGGAGTTTCGTTGCCGAACCATTGCAAATTGCCATACCCACATCTAGGGTTAGGGTTACGAAAATGAGGTTTTTTACGGTGCCCGGAGAGGCCCGCGCATGGCGCAGTTGGATTCCTGGTCCAAAAGGGAGCAGAAAACGTATGGGGCCCTTTTCGCTCAGGAGTTTCGTTGCCGAACCATTGCAAATTGCCATACCCACATCTAGGGTTAGGGTTACGAAAATGAGGTTTTTTACGGTGCCCGGAGAGGCCCGCGCATGGCGCAGTTGGATTCCTTGTCCAAAAGGGAGCAGAAAACGTATGGGGCCCTTTTCGCTCAGGAGTTTCGTTGCCGAACCATTGCAAATTGCCATACCCACATCTAGGGTTAGGGTTACGAAAATGAGGTTTTTTACGGTGCCCGGAGAGGCCCGCGCATGGCGCAGTTGGATTCCTGGTCCAAAAGGGAGCAGAAAACGTATGGGGCCCTTTTCGCTCAGGAGTTTCGTTGCCGAACCATTGCAAATTGCCATACCCACATCTAGGGTTAGGGTTACGAAAATGAGGTTTTTTACGGTGCCCGGAGAGGCCCGCGCATGGCGCAGTTGGATTCCTTGTCCAAAAGGGAGCAGAAAACGTATGGGGCCCTTTTCGCTCAGGAGTTTCGTTGCCGAACCATTGCAAATTGCCATACCCACATCTAGGGTTAGGGTTACGAAAATGAGGTTTTTTACGGTGCCCGGAGAGGCCCGCGCATGGCGCAGTTGGATTCCTGGTCCAAAAGGGAGCAGAAAACGTATGGGGCCCTTTTCGCTCAGGAGTTTCGTTGCCGAGCAATTGTCTAACCCCGACTAGCACCTAGGGTTAGGGTTACGAAAATGAGTTTTTTTACGGTGCCCGGAGAGGCCCGCGCATGGCGCAGTTGGATTCCTTGTCCAAAAGGGAGCAGAAAACGTATGGGGCCCTTTTCGCTCAGGAGTTTCGTTGCCGAACCATTGCAAATTGCCATACCCACATCTAGGGTTAGGGTTACGAAAATGAGGTTTTTTACGGTGCCCGGAGAGGCCCGCGCATGGCGCAGTTGGATTCCTGGTCCAAAAGGGAGCAGAAAACGTATGGGGCCCTTTTCGCTCAGGAGTTTCGTTGCCGAGCAATTGTCTAACCCCGACTAGCACCTAGGGTTAGGGTTACGAAAATGAGGTTTTTTACGGTGCCCGGAGAGGCCCGCGCATGGCGCAGTTGGATTCCTGGTCCAAAAGGGAGCAGAAAACGTATGGGGCCCTTTTCGCTCAGGAGTTTCGTTGCCGAACCATTGCAAATTGCCATACCCACATCTAGGGTTAGGGTTACGAAAATGAGGTTTTTTACGGTGCCCGGAGAGGCCCGCGCATGGCGCAGTTGGATTCCTGGTCCAAAAGGGAGCAGAAAACGTATGGGGCCCTTTTCGCTCAGGAGTTTCATTGCCGAACCATTGCAAATTGCCATACCCACATCTAGGGTTAGGGTTACGAAAATGAGGTTTTTTACGGTGCCCGGAGAGGCCCGCGCATGGCGCAGTTGGATTCCTGGTCCAAAAGGGAGCAGAAAACGTATGGGGCCCTTTTCGCTCAGGAGTTTCGTTGCCGAGCAATTGTCTAACCCCGACTAGCACCTAGGGTTAGGGTTACGAAAATGAGGTTTTTTACGGTGCCCGGAGAGGCCCGCGCATGGCGCAGTTGGATTCCTGGTCCAAAAGGGAGCAGAAAACGTATGGGGCCCTTTTCGCTCAGGAGTTTCGTTGCCGAACCATTGCAAATTGCCATACCCACATCTAGGGTTAGGGTTACGAAAATGAGGTTTTTTACGGTGCCCGGAGAGGCCCGCGCATGGCGCAGTTGGATTCCTGGTCCAAAAGGGAGCAGAAAACGTATGGGGCCCTTTTCGCTCAGGAGTTTCGTTGCCGAGCAATTGTCTAACCCCGACTAGCACCTAGGGTTAGGGTTACGAAAATGAGGTTTTTTACGGTGCCCGGAGAGGCCCGCGCATGGCGCAGTTGGATTCCTGGTCCAAAAGGGAGCAGAAAACGTATGGGGCCCTTTTCGCTCAGGAGTTTCGTTGCCGAACCATTGCAAATTGCCATACCCACATCTAGGGTTAGGGTTACGAAAATGAGTTTTTTTACGGTGCAAGGAGAGGCCCGCGCATGGCGCAGTTGGATTCCTGGTCCAAAAGGGAGCAGAAAACGTATGGGGCCCTTTTCGCTCAGGAGTTTCGTTGCCGAGCAATTGTCTAACCCCGACTAGCACCTAGGGTTAGGGTTACGAAAATGAGGTTTTTTACGGTGCCCGGAGAGGCCCGCGCATGGCGCAGTTGGATTCCTGGTCCAAAAGGGAGCAGAAAACGTATGGGGCCCTTTTCGCTCAGGAGTTTCGTTGCCGAACCATTGCAAATTGCCATACCCACATCTAGGGTTAGGGTTACGAAAATGAGGTTTTTTACGGTGCCCGGAGAGGCCCGCGCATGGCGCAGTTGGATTCCTGGTCCAAAAGGGAGCAGAAAACGTATGGGGCCCTTTTCGCTCAGGAGTTTCGTTGCCGAACCATTGCAAATTGCCATACCCACATCTAGGGTTAGGGTTACGAAAATGAGGTTTTTTACGGTGCAAGGAGAGGCCCGCGCATGGCGCAGTTGGATTCCTGGTCCAAAAGGGAGCAGAAAACGTATGGGGCCCTTTTCGCTCAGGAGTTTCGTTGCCGAACCATTGCAAATTGCCATACCCACATCTAGGGTTAGGGTTACGAAAATGAGGTTTTTTACGGTGCCCGGAGAGGCCCGCGCATGGCGCAGTTGGATTCCTGGTCCAAAAGGGAGCAGAAAACGTATGGGGCCCTTTTCGCTCAGGAGTTTCGTTGCCGAGCAATTGTCTAACCCCGACTAGCACCTAGGGTTAGGGTTACGAAAATGAGGTTTTTTACGGTGCCCGGAGAGGCCCGCGCATGGCGCAGTTGGATTCCTGGTCCAAAAGGGAGCAGAAAACGTATGGGGCCCTTTTCGCTCAGGAGTTTCGTTGCCGAACCATTGCAAATTGCCATACCCACATCTAGGGTTAGGGTTACGAAAATGAGGTTTTTTACGGTGCAAGGAGAGGCCCGCGCATGGCGCAGTTGGATTCCTGGTCCAAAAGGGAGCAGAAAACGTATGGGGCCCTTTTCGCTCAGGAGTTTCGTTGCCGAACCATTGCAAATTGCCATACCCACATCTAGGGTTAGGGTTACGAAAATGAGGTTTTTTACGGTGCCCGGAGAGGCCCGCGCATGGCGCAGTTGGATTCCTGGTCCAAAAGGGAGCAGAAAACGTATGGGGCCCTTTTCGCTCAGGAGTTTTGTTGCCGAACCATTGCAAATTGCCATACCCACATCTAGGGTTAGGGTTACGAAAACGAGTTTTTTTACGGTGCCCGGAGAGGCCCGCGCATGGCGCAGTTGGATTCCTGGTCCAAAAGGGAGCAGAAAACGTATGGGGCCCTTTTCGCTCAGGAGTTTCGTTGCCGAACCATTGCAAATTGCCATACCCACATCTAGGGTTAGGGTTACGAAAATGAGGTTTTTTACGGTGCAAGGAGAGGCCCGCGCATGGCGCAGTTGGATTCCTGGTCCAAAAGGGAGCAGAAAACGTATGGGGCCCTTTTCGCTCAGGAGTTTCGTTGCCGAACCATTGCAAATTGCCATACCCACATCTAGGGTTAGGGTTACGAAAATGAGGTTTTTTACGGTGCCCGGAGAGGCCCGCGCATGGCGCAGTTGGATTCCTGGTCCAAAAGGGAGCAGAAAACGTATGGGGCCCTTTTCGCTCAGGAGTTTCGTTGCCGAGCAATTGTCTAACCCCGACTAGCACCTAGGGTTAGGGTTACGAAAATGAGGTTTTTTACGGTGCCCGGAGAGGCCCGCGCATGGCGCAGTTGGATTCCTGGTCCAAAAGGGAGCAGAAAACGTATGGGGCCCTTTTCGCTCAGGAGTTTCGTTGCCGAACCATTGCAAATTGCCATACCCACATCTAGGGTTAGGGTTACGAAAATGAGTTTTTTTACGGTGCCCGGAGAGGCCCGCGCATGGCGCAGTTGGATTCCTGGTCCAAAAGGGAGCAGAAAACGTATGGGGCCCTTTTCGCTCAGGAGTTTCGTTGCCGAACCATTGCAAATTGCCATACCCACATCTAGGGTTAGGGTTACGAAAATGAGGTTTTTTACGGTGCAAGGAGAGGCCCGCGCATGGCGCAGTTGGATTCCTGGTCCAAAAGGGAGCAGAAAACGTATGGGGCCCTTTTCGCTCAGGAGTTTCGTTGCCGAACCATTGCAAATTGCCATACCCACATCTAGGGTTAGGGTTACGAAAATGAGGTTTTTTACGGTGCCCGGAGAGGCCCGCGCATGGCGCAGTTGGATTCCTGGTCCAAAAGGGAGCAGAAAACGTATGGGGCCCTTTTCGCTCAGGAGTTTCGTTGCCGAGCAATTGTCTAACCCCGACTAGCACCTAGGGTTAGGGTTACGAAAATGAGGTTTTTTACGGTGCCCGGAGAGGCCCGCGCATGGCGCAGTTGGATTCCTGGTCCAAAAGGGAGCAGAAAACGTATGGGGCCCTTTTCGCTCAGGAGTTTCGTTGCCGAACCATTGCAAATTGCCATACCCACATCTAGGGTTAGGGTTACGAAAATGAGGTTTTTTACGTTGCCCGGAGAGGCCCGCGCATGGCGCAGTTGGATTCCTGGTCCAAAAGGGAGCAGAAAACGTATGGGGCCCTTTTCGCTCAGGAGTTTCGTTGCCGAACCATTGCAAATTGCCATACCCACATCTAGGGTTAGGGTTACGAAAATGAGGTTTTTTACGGTGCAAGGAGAGGCCCGCGCATGGCGCAGTTGGATTCCTGGTCCAAAAGGGAGCAGAAAACGTATGGGGCCCTTTTCGCTCAGGAGTTTCGTTGCCGAACCATTGCAAATTGCCATACCCACATCTAGGGTTAGGGTTACGAAAATGAGGTTTTTTACAGTGCCCGGAGAGGCCCGCGCATGGCGCAGTTGGATTCCTGGTTCCTGGGGTGGAGTACTATGAGTGTGAAGTGGAATGGTTCAATAATAACAGGTAGTTTTCTATCAATATTCCTCCAAATGTACATGTGATGCAGTGAAATATGAATAGTTAGAAGGCTTTTATTCTGAAATGCTACATCAGTTTGCTTTAAAAGTTTCTGGGTGAACCCCCGGGGTGAGGTACTATGAGTCTGAAGTGGAATGGTTCAATAATAACAGGTAGTTTTCTATCAATATTCCTCCAAATGTGCCAGGCCTTTTTGCATGGCAATTGTCTAACCCCGACTAGCACCTATACGGTGCCCGGAGAGGCCCGCGCATGGCGCAGTTGGATTCCTGGTCCAAAAGGGAGCAGAAAACGTATGGGGCCCTTTTCGCTCAGGAGTTTCGTTGCCGAACCATTGCAAATTGCCATACCCACATCTAGGGTTAGGGTTACGAAAATGAGGTTTTTTACGGTGCCCGGAGAGGCCCGCGCATGGCGCAGTTGGATTCCTGGTCCAAAAGGGAGCAGAAAACGTATGGGGCCCTTTTCGCTCAGGAGTTTCGTTGCCGAACCATTGCAAATTGCCATACCCACATCTAGGGTTAGGGTTACGAAAATGAGGTTTTTTACGGTGCCCGGAGAGGCCCGCGCATGGCGCAGTTGGATTCCTGGTCCAAAAGGGAGCAGAAAACGTATGGGGCCCTTTTCGCTCAGGAGTTTCGTTGCCGAACCATTGCAAATTGCCATACCCACATCTAGGGTTAGGGTTACGAAAATGAGTTTTTTTACGGTGCAAGGAGAGGCCCGCGCATGGCGCAGTTGGATTCCTGGTCCAAAAGGGAGCAGAAAATGTATGGGGCACTTTTCGCTCAGGAGTTTCGTTGCCGAACCATTGCAAATTGCCATACCCACATCTAGGGTTAGGGTTACGAAAATGAGGTTTTTTACGGTGCCCGGAGAGGCCCGCGCATGGCGCAGTTGGATTCCTGGTCCAAAAGGGAGCAGAAAACGTATGGGGCCCTTTTCGCTCAGGAGTTTCGTTGCCGAGCAATTGTCTAACCCCGACTAGCACCTAGGGTTAGGGTTACGAAAATGAGATTTTTTACGGTGCCCGGAGAGGCCCGCGCATGGCGCAGTTGGATTCCTGGTCCAAAAGGGAGCAGAAAACGTATGGGGCCCTTTTCGCTCAGGAGTTTCGTTGCCGAACCATTGCAAATTGCCATACCCACATCTAGGGTTAGGGTTACGAAAATGAGGTTTTTTACGGTGCCCGGAGAGGCCCGCGCATGGCGCAGTTGGATTCCTGGTCCAAAAGGGAGCAGAAAACGTATGGGGCCCTTTTCGCTCAGGAGTTTCGTTGCCGAACCATTGCAAATTGCCATACCCACATCTAGGGTTAGGGTTACGAAAATGAGGTTTTTTACGGTGCAAGGAGAGGCCCGCGCATGGCGCAGTTGGATTCCTGGTCCAAAAGGGAGCAGAAAACGTATGGGGCCCTTTTCGCTCAGGAGTTTCGTTGCCGAGCAATTGTCTAACCCCGACTAGCACCTAGGGTTAGGGTTACGAAAATGAGGTTTTTTACGGTGCCCGGAGAGGCCCGCGCATGGCGCAGTTGGATTCCTGGTCCAAAAGGGAGCAGAAAACGTATGGGGCCCTTTTCGCTCAGGAGTTTCGTTGCCGAACCATTGCAAATTGCCATACCCACATCTAGGGTTAGGGTTACGAAAATGAGGTTTTTTACGGTGCCCGGAGAGGCCCGCGCATGGCGCAGTTGGATTCCTGGTCCAAAAGGGAGCAGAAAACGTATGGGGCCCTTTTCGCTCAGGAGTTTTGTTGCCGAACCATTGCAAATTGCCATACCCACATCTAGGGTTAGGGTTACGAAAACGAGTTTTTTTACGGTGCCCGGAGAGGCCCGCGCATGGCGCAGTTGGATTCCTGGTCCAAAAGGGAGCAGAAAACGTATGGGGCCCTTTTCGCTCAGGAGTTTCGTTGCCGAACCATTGCAAATTGCCATACCCACATCTAGGGTTAGGGTTACGAAAATGAGGTTTTTTACGGTGCCCGGAGAGGCCCGCGCATGGCGCAGTTGGATTCCTGGTCCAAAAGGGAGCAGAAAACGTATGGGGCCCTTTTCGCTCAGGAGTTTCGTTGCCGAACCATTGCAAATTGCCATACCCACATCTAGGGTTAGGGTTACGAAAATGAGGTTTTTTACGGTGCCCGGAGAGGCCCGCGCATGGCGCAGTTGGATTCCTGGTCCAAAAGGGAGCAGAAAACGTATGGGGCCCTTTTCGCTCAGGAGTTTCGTTGCCGAACCATTGCAAATTGCCATACCCACATCTAGGGTTAGGGTTACGAAAATGAGGTTTTTTACGGTGCCCGGAGAGGCCCGCGCATGGCGCAGTTGGATTCCTGGTCCAAAAGGGAGCAGAAAACGTATGGGGCCCTTTTCGCTCAGGAGTTTCGTTGCCGAACCATTGCAAATTGCCATACCCACATCTAGGGTTAGGGTTACGAAAATGAGGTTTTTTACGGTGCAAGGAGAGGCCCGCGCATGGCGCAGTTGGATTCCTGGTCCAAAAGGGAGCAGAAAACGTATGGGGCCCTTTTCGCTCAGGAGTTTCGTTGCCGAGCAATTGTCTAACCCCGACTAGCACCTAGGGTTAGGGTTACGAAAATGAGGTTTTTTACGGTGCCCGGAGAGGCCCGCGCATGGCGCAGTTGGATTCCTGGTCCAAAAGGGAGCAGAAAACGTATGGGGCCCTTTTCGCTCAGGAGTTTCGTTGCCGAACCATTGCAAATTGCCATACCCACATCTAGGGTTAGGGTTACGAAAATGAGGTTTTTTACGGTGCCCGGAGAGGCCCGCGCATGGCGCAGTTGGATTCCTGGTCCAAAAGGGAGCAGAAAACGTATGGGGCCCTTTTCGCTCAGGAGTTTTGTTGCCGAACCATTGCAAATTGCCATACCCACATCTAGGGTTAGGGTTACGAAAACGAGTTTTTTTACGGTGCCCGGAGAGGCCCGCGCATGGCGCAGTTGGATTCCTGGTCCAAAAGGGAGCAGAAAACGTATGGGGCCCTTTTCGCTCAGGAGTTTCGTTGCCGAACCATTGCAAATTGCCATACCCACATCTAGGGTTAGGGTTACGAAAATGAGGTTTTTTACGGTGCCCGGAGAGGCCCGCGCATGGCGCAGTTGGATTCCTGGTCCAAAAGGGAGCAGAAAACGTATGGGGCCCTTTTCGCTCAGGAGTTTCGTTGCCGAACCATTGCAAATTGCCATACCCACATCTAGGGTTAGGGTTACGAAAATGAGGTTTTTTACGGTGCCCGGAGAGGCCCGCGCATGGCGCAGTTGGATTCCTGGTCCAAAAGGGAGCAGAAAACGTATGGGGCCCTTTTCGCTCAGGAGTTTTGTTGCCGAACCATTGCAAATTGCCATACCCACATCTAGGGTTAGGGTTACGAAAACGAGTTTTTTTACGGTGCCCGGAGAGGCCCGCGCATGGCGCAGTTGGATTCCTGGTCCAAAAGGGAGCAGAAAACGTATGGGGCCCTTTTCGCTCAGGAGTTTCGTTGCCGAACCATTGCAAATTGCCATACCCACATCTAGGGTTAGGGTTACGAAAATGAGGTTTTTTACGGTGCAAGGAGAGGCCCGCGCATGGCGCAGTTGGATTCCTGGTCCAAAAGGGAGCAGAAAACGTATGGGGCCCTTTTCGCTCAGGAGTTTCGTTGCCGAACCATTGCAAATTGCCATACCCACATCTAGGGTTAGGGTTACGAAAATGAGGTTTTTTACGGTGCCCGGAGAGGCCCGCGCATGGCGCAGTTGGATTCCTGGTCCAAAAGGGAGCAGAAAACGTATGGGGCCCTTTTCGCTCAGGAGTTTCGTTGCCGAGCAATTGTCTAACCCCGACTAGCACCTAGGGTTAGGGTTACGAAAATGAGGTTTTTTACGGTGCCCGGAGAGGCCCGCGCATGGCGCAGTTGGATTCCTGGTCCAAAAGGGAGCAGAAAACGTATGGGGCCCTTTTCGCTCAGGAGTTTCGTTGCCGAACCATTGCAAATTGCCATACCCACATCTAGGGTTAGGGTTACGAAAATGAGGTTTTTTACGTTGCCCGGAGAGGCCCGCGCATGGCGCAGTTGGATTCCTGGTCCAAAAGGGAGCAGAAAACGTATGGGGCCCTTTTCGCTCAGGAGTTTCGTTGCCGAACCATTGCAAATTGCCATACCCACATCTAGGGTTAGGGTTACGAAAATGAGGTTTTTTACGGTGCAAGGAGAGGCCCGCGCATGGCGCAGTTGGATTCCTGGTCCAAAAGGGAGCAGAAAACGTATGGGGCCCTTTTCGCTCAGGAGTTTCGTTGCCGAACCATTGCAAATTGCCATACCCACATCTAGGGTTAGGGTTACGAAAATGAGGTTTTTTACAGTGCCCGGAGAGGCCCGCGCATGGCGCAGTTGGATTCCTGGTTCCTGGGGTGGAGTACTATGAGTGTGAAGTGGAATGGTTCAATAATAACAGGTAGTTTTCTATCAATATTCCTCCAAATGTACATGTGATGCAGTGAAATATGAATAGTTAGAAGGCTTTTATTCTGAAATGCTACATCAGTTTGCTTTAAAAGTTTCTGGGTGAACCCCCGGGGTGAGGTACTATGAGTCTGAAGTGGAATGGGTCAATAATAACAGGTAGTTTTCTATCAATATTCCTCCAAATGTGCCAGGCCTTTTTGCATGGCAATTGTCTAACCCCGACTAGCACCTATACGGTGCCCGGAGAGGCCCGCGCATGGCGCAGTTGGATTCCTGGTCCAAAAGGGAGCAGAAAACGTATGGGGCCCTTTTCGCTCAGGAGTTTCGTTGCCGAACCATTGCAAATTGCCATACCCACATCTAGGGTTAGGGTTACGAAAATGAGGTTTTTTACGGTGCCCGGAGAGGCCCGCGCATGGCGCAGTTGGATTCCTGGTCCAAAAGGGAGCAGAAAACGTATGGGGCCCTTTTCGCTCAGGAGTTTCGTTGCCGAGCAATTGTCTAACCCCGACTAGCACCTAGGGTTAGGGTTACGAAAATGAGGTTTTTTACGGTGCCCGGAGAGGCCCGCGCATGGCGCAGTTGGATTCCTGGTCCAAAAGGGAGCAGAAAACGTATGGGGCCCTTTTCGCTCAGGAGTTTCGTTGCCGAACCATTGCAAATTGCCATACCCACATCTAGGGTTAGGGTTACGAAAATGAGGTTTTTTACGTTGCCCGGAGAGGCCCGCGCATGGCGCAGTTGGATTCCTGGTCCAAAAGGGAGCAGAAAACGTATGGGGCCCTTTTCGCTCAGGAGTTTCGTTGCCGAACCATTGCAAATTGCCATACCCACATCTAGGGTTAGGGTTACGAAAATGAGGTTTTTTACGGTGCAAGGAGAGGCCCGCGCATGGCGCAGTTGGATTCCTGGTCCAAAAGGGAGCAGAAAACGTATGGGGCCCTTTTCGCTCAGGAGTTTCGTTGCCGAACCATTGCAAATTGCCATACCCACATCTAGGGTTAGGGTTACGAAAATGAGGTTTTTTACAGTGCCCGGAGAGGCCCGCGCATGGCGCAGTTGGATTCCTGGTTCCTGGGGTGGAGTACTATGAGTGTGAAGTGGAATGGTTCAATAATAACAGGTAGTTTTCTATCAATATTCCTCCAAATGTACATGTGATGCAGTGAAATATGAATAGTTAGAAGGCTTTTATTCTGAAATGCTACATCAGTTTGCTTTAAAAGTTTCTGGGTGAACCCCCGGGGTGAGGTACTATGAGTCTGAAGTGGAATGGGTCAATAATAACAGGTAGTTTTCTATCAATATTCCTCCAAATGTGCCAGGCCTTTTTGCATGGCAATTGTCTAACCCCGACTAGCACCTATACGGTGCCCGGAGAGGCCCGCGCATGGCGCAGTTGGATTCCTGGTCCAAAAGGGAGCAGAAAACGTATGGGGCCCTTTTCGCTCAGGAGTTTCGTTGCCGAACCATTGCAAATTGCCATACCCACATCTAGGGTTAGGGTTACGAAAATGAGGTTTTTTACGGTGCCCGGAGAGGCCCGCGCATGGCGCAGTTGGATTCCTGGTCCAAAAGGGAGCAGAAAACGTATGGGGCCCTTTTCGCTCAGGAGTTTTGTTGCCGAACCATTGCAAATTGCCATACCCACATCTAGGGTTAGGGTTACGAAAACGAGTTTTTTTACGGTGCCCGGAGAGGCCCGCGCATGGCGCAGTTGGATTCCTGGTCCAAAAGGGAGCAGAAAACGTATGGGGCCCTTTTCGCTCAGGAGTTTCGTTGCCGAACCATTGCAAATTGCCATACCCACATCTAGGGTTAGGGTTACGAAAATGAGGTTTTTTACGGTGCCCGGAGAGGCCCGCGCATGGCGCAGTTGGATTCCTGGTCCAAAAGGGAGCAGAAAACGTATGGGGCCCTTTTCGCTCAGGAGTTTCGTTGCCGAACCATTGCAAATTGCCATACCCACATCTAGGGTTAGGGTTACGAAAATGAGGTTTTTTACGGTGCCCGGAGAGGCCCGCGCATGGCGCAGTTGGATTCCTGGTCCAAAAGGGAGCAGAAAACGTATGGGGCCCTTTTCGCTCAGGAGTTTCGTTGCCGAACCATTGCAAATTGCCATACCCACATCTAGGGTTAGGGTTACGAAAATGAGGTTTTTTACGGTGCCCGGAGAGGCCCGCGCATGGCGCAGTTGGATTCCTGGTCCAAAAGGGAGCAGAAAACGTATGGGGCCCTTTTCGCTCAGGAGTTTCGTTGCCGAACCATTGCAAATTGCCATACCCACATCTAGGGTTAGGGTTACGAAAATGAGGTTTTTTACGGTGCAAGGAGAGGCCCGCGCATGGCGCAGTTGGATTCCTGGTCCAAAAGGGAGCAGAAAACGTATGGGGCCCTTTTCGCTCAGGAGTTTCGTTGCCGAGCAATTGTCTAACCCCGACTAGCACCTAGGGTTAGGGTTACGAAAATGAGGTTTTTTACGGTGCCCGGAGAGGCCCGCGCATGGCGCAGTTGGATTCCTGGTCCAAAAGGGAGCAGAAAACGTATGGGGCCCTTTTCGCTCAGGAGTTTCGTTGCCGAACCATTGCAAATTGCCATACCCACATCTAGGGTTAGGGTTACGAAAATGAGGTTTTTTACGGTGCCCGGAGAGGCCCGCGCATGGCGCAGTTGGATTCCTGGTCCAAAAGGGAGCAGAAAACGTATGGGGCCCTTTTCGCTCAGGAGTTTTGTTGCCGAACCATTGCAAATTGCCATACCCACATCTAGGGTTAGGGTTACGAAAACGAGTTTTTTTACGGTGCCCGGAGAGGCCCGCGCATGGCGCAGTTGGATTCCTGGTCCAAAAGGGAGCAGAAAACGTATGGGGCCCTTTTCGCTCAGGAGTTTCGTTGCCGAACCATTGCAAATTGCCATACCCACATCTAGGGTTAGGGTTACGAAAATGAGGTTTTTTACGGTGCCCGGAGAGGCCCGCGCATGGCGCAGTTGGATTCCTGGTCCAAAAGGGAGCAGAAAACGTATGGGGCCCTTTTCGCTCAGGAGTTTCGTTGCCGAACCATTGCAAATTGCCATACCCACATCTAGGGTTAGGGTTACGAAAATGAGGTTTTTTACGGTGCCCGGAGAGGCCCGCGCATGGCGCAGTTGGATTCCTGGTCCAAAAGGGAGCAGAAAACGTATGGGGCCCTTTTCGCTCAGGAGTTTTGTTGCCGAACCATTGCAAATTGCCATACCCACATCTAGGGTTAGGGTTACGAAAACGAGTTTTTTTACGGTGCCCGGAGAGGCCCGCGCATGGCGCAGTTGGATTCCTGGTCCAAAAGGGAGCAGAAAACGTATGGGGCCCTTTTCGCTCAGGAGTTTCGTTGCCGAACCATTGCAAATTGCCATACCCACATCTAGGGTTAGGGTTACGAAAATGAGGTTTTTTACGGTGCAAGGAGAGGCCCGCGCATGGCGCAGTTGGATTCCTGGTCCAAAAGGGAGCAGAAAACGTATGGGGCCCTTTTCGCTCAGGAGTTTCGTTGCCGAACCATTGCAAATTGCCATACCCACATCTAGGGTTAGGGTTACGAAAATGAGGTTTTTTACGGTGCCCGGAGAGGCCCGCGCATGGCGCAGTTGGATTCCTGGTCCAAAAGGGAGCAGAAAACGTATGGGGCCCTTTTCGCTCAGGAGTTTCGTTGCCGAGCAATTGTCTAACCCCGACTAGCACCTAGGGTTAGGGTTACGAAAATGAGGTTTTTTACGGTGCCCGGAGAGGCCCGCGCATGGCGCAGTTGGATTCCTGGTCCAAAAGGGAGCAGAAAACGTATGGGGCCCTTTTCGCTCAGGAGTTTCGTTGCCGAACCATTGCAAATTGCCATACCCACATCTAGGGTTAGGGTTACGAAAATGAGGTTTTTTACGTTGCCCGGAGAGGCCCGCGCATGGCGCAGTTGGATTCCTGGTCCAAAAGGGAGCAGAAAACGTATGGGGCCCTTTTCGCTCAGGAGTTTCGTTGCCGAACCATTGCAAATTGCCATACCCACATCTAGGGTTAGGGTTACGAAAATGAGGTTTTTTACGGTGCAAGGAGAGGCCCGCGCATGGCGCAGTTGGATTCCTGGTCCAAAAGGGAGCAGAAAACGTATGGGGCCCTTTTCGCTCAGGAGTTTCGTTGCCGAACCATTGCAAATTGCCATACCCACATCTAGGGTTAGGGTTACGAAAATGAGGTTTTTTACAGTGCCCGGAGAGGCCCGCGCATGGCGCAGTTGGATTCCTGGTTCCTGGGGTGGAGTACTATGAGTGTGAAGTGGAATGGTTCAATAATAACAGGTAGTTTTCTATCAATATTCCTCCAAATGTACATGTGATGCAGTGAAATATGAATAGTTAGAAGGCTTTTATTCTGAAATGCTACATCAGTTTGCTTTAAAAGTTTCTGGGTGAACCCCCGGGGTGAGGTACTATGAGTCTGAAGTGGAATGGGTCAATAATAACAGGTAGTTTTCTATCAATATTCCTCCAAATGTGCCAGGCCTTTTTGCATGGCAATTGTCTAACCCCGACTAGCACCTATACGGTGCCCGGAGAGGCCCGCGCATGGCGCAGTTGGATTCCTGGTCCAAAAGGGAGCAGAAAACGTATGGGGCCCTTTTCGCTCAGGAGTTTCGTTGCCGAACCATTGCAAATTGCCATACCCACATCTAGGGTTAGGGTTACGAAAATGAGGTTTTTTACGGTGCCCGGAGAGGCCCGCGCATGGCGCAGTTGGATTCCTGGTCCAAAAGGGAGCAGAAAACGTATGGGGCCCTTTTCGCTCAGGAGTTTCGTTGCCGAGCAATTGTCTAACCCCGACTAGCACCTAGGGTTAGGGTTACGAAAATGAGATTTTTTACGGTGCCCGGAGAGGCCCGCGCATGGCGCAGTTGGATTCCTGGTCCAAAAGGGAGCAGAAAACGTATGGGGCCCTTTTCGCTCAGGAGTTTCGTTGCCGAACCATTGCAAATTGCCATACCCACATCTAGGGTTAGGGTTACGAAAATGAGGTTTTTTACGGTGCAAGGAGAGGCCCGCGCATGGCGCAGTTGGATTCCTGGTCCAAAAGGGAGCAGAAAACGTATGGGGCCCTTTTCGCTCAGGAGTTTCGTTGCCGAACCATTGCAAATTGCCATACCCACATCTAGGGTTAGGGTTACGAAAATGAGGTTTTTTACGGTGCCCGGAGAGGCCCGCGCATGGCGCAGTTGGATTCCTGGTCCAAAAGGGAGCAGAAAACGTATGGGGCCCTTTTCGCTCAGGAGTTTCGTTGCCGAGCAATTGTCTAACCCCGACTAGCACCTAGGGTTAGGGTTACGAAAATGAGGTTTTTTACGGTGCCCGGAGAGGCCCGCGCATGGCGCAGTTGGATTCCTGGTCCAAAAGGGAGCAGAAAACGTATGGGGCCCTTTTCGCTCAGGAGTTTCATTGCCGAACCATTGCAAATTGCCATACCCACATCTAGGGTTAGGGTTACGAAAATGAGGTTTTTTACGGTGCCCGGAGAGGCCCGCGCATGGCGCAGTTGGATTCCTGGTCCAAAAGGGAGCAGAAAACGTATGGGGCCCTTTTCGCTCAGGAGTTTCGTTGCCGAGCAATTGTCTAACCCCGACTAGCACCTAGGGTTAGGGTTACGAAAATGAGGTTTTTTACG
Source organism: Poromitra crassiceps (assembly GCF_964638095.1). Taxonomy (NCBI): domain Eukaryota; kingdom Metazoa; phylum Chordata; class Actinopteri; order Beryciformes; family Melamphaidae; genus Poromitra; species Poromitra crassiceps. The sequence goes on along the minus strand of NW_028151908.1, from coordinate 66,226 downwards.
GTGCCCGGAGAGGCCCGCGCATGGCGCAGTTGGATTCCTGGTCCAAAAGGGAGCAGAAAACGTATGGGGCCCTTTTCGCTCAGGAGTTTCGTTGCCGAACCATTGCAAATTGCCATACCCACATCTAGGGTTAGGGTTACGAAAATGAGGTTTTTTACGGTGCCCGGAGAGGCCCGCGCATGGCGCAGTTGGATTCCTGGTCCAAAAGGGAGCAGAAAACGTATGGGGCCCTTTTCGCTCAGGAGTTTCGTTGCCGAGCAATTGTCTAACCCCGACTAGCACCTAGGGTTAGGGTTACGAAAATGAGGTTTTTTACGGTGCCCGGAGAGGCCCGCGCATGGCGCAGTTGGATTCCTGGTCCAAAAGGGAGCAGAAAACGTATGGGGCCCTTTTCGCTCAGGAGTTTCGTTGCCGAACCATTGCAAATTGCCATACCCACATCTAGGGTTAGGGTTACGAAAATGAGTTTTTTTACGGTGCAAGGAGAGGCCCGCGCATGGCGCAGTTGGATTCCTGGTCCAAAAGGGAGCAGAAAACGTATGGGGCCCTTTTCGCTCAGGAGTTTCGTTGCCGAACCATTGCAAATTGCCATACCCACATCTAGGGTTAGGGTTACGAAAATGAGGTTTTTTACAGTGCCCGGAGAGGCCCGCGCATGGCGCAGTTGGATTCCTGGTCCAAAAGGGAGCAGAAAACGTATGGGGCCCTTTTCGCTCAGGAGTTTCGTTGCCGAGCAATTGTCTAACCCCGACTAGCACCTAGGGTTAGGGTTACGAAAATGAGGTTTTTTACGGTGCCCGGAGAGGCCCGCGCATGGCGCAGTTGGATTCCTGGTCCAAAAGGGAGCAGAAAACGTATGGGGCCCTTTTCGCTCAGGAGTTTCGTTGCCGAACCATTGCAAATTGCCATACCCACATCTAGGGTTAGGGTTACGAAAATGAGGTTTTTTACGGTGCCCGGAGAGGCCCGCGCATGGCGCAGTTGGATTCCTGGTCCAAAAGGGAGCAGAAAACGTATGGGGCCCTTTTCGCTCAGGAGTTTCGTTGCCGAGCAATTGTCTAACCCCGACTAGCACCTAGGGTTAGGGTTACGAAAATGAGGTTTTTTACGGTGCCCGGAGAGGCCCGCGCATGGCGCAGTTGGATTCCTGGTCCAAAAGGGAGCAGAAAACGTATGGGGCCCTTTTCGCTCAGGAGTTTCGTTGCCGAACCATTGCAAATTGCCATACCCACATCTAGGGTTAGGGTTACGAAAATGAGGTTTTTTACGTTGCCCGGAGAGGCCCGCGCATGGCGCAGTTGGATTCCTGGTCCAAAAGGGAGCAGAAAACGTATGGGGCCCTTTTCGCTCAGGAGTTTCGTTGCCGAACCATTGCAAATTGCCATACCCACATCTAGGGTTAGGGTTACGAAAATGAGGTTTTTTACGGTGCAAGGAGAGGCCCGCGCATGGCGCAGTTGGATTCCTGGTCCAAAAGGGAGCAGAAAACGTATGGGGCCCTTTTCGCTCAGGAGTTTCGTTGCCGAACCATTGCAAATTGCCATACCCACATCTAGGGTTAGGGTTACGAAAATGAGGTTTTTTACAGTGCCCGGAGAGGCCCGCGCATGGCGCAGTTGGATTCCTGGTTCCTGGGGTGGAGTACTATGAGTGTGAAGTGGAATGGTTCAATAATAACAGGTAGTTTTCTATCAATATTCCTCCAAATGTACATGTGATGCAGTGAAATATGAATAGTTAGAAGGCTTTTATTCTGAAATGCTACATCAGTTTGCTTTAAAAGTTTCTGGGTGAACCCCCGGGGTGAGGTACTATGAGTCTGAAGTGGAATGGGTCAATAATAACAGGTAGTTTTCTATCAATATTCCTCCAAATGTGCCAGGCCTTTTTGCATGGCAATTGTCTAACCCCGACTAGCACCTATACGGTGCCCGGAGAGGCCCGCGCATGGCGCAGTTGGATTCCTGGTCCAAAAGGGAGCAGAAAACGTATGGGGCCCTTTTCGCTCAGGAGTTTCGTTGCCGAACCATTGCAAATTGCCATACCCACATCTAGGGTTAGGGTTACGAAAATGAGGTTTTTTACGGTGCCCGGAGAGGCCCGCGCATGGCGCAGTTGGATTCCTGGTCCAAAAGGGAGCAGAAAACGTATGGGGCCCTTTTCGCTCAGGAGTTTCGTTGCCGAGCAATTGTCTAACCCCGACTAGCACCTAGGGTTAGGGTTACGAAAATGAGATTTTTTACGGTGCCCGGAGAGGCCCGCGCATGGCGCAGTTGGATTCCTGGTCCAAAAGGGAGCAGAAAACGTATGGGGCCCTTTTCGCTCAGGAGTTTCGTTGCCGAACCATTGCAAATTGCCATACCCACATCTAGGGTTAGGGTTACGAAAATGAGGTTTTTTACGGTGCAAGGAGAGGCCCGCGCATGGCGCAGTTGGATTCCTGGTCCAAAAGGGAGCAGAAAACGTATGGGGGCCTTTTCGCTCAGGAGTTTCGTTGCCGAACCATTGCAAATTGCCATACCCACATCTAGGGTTAGGGTTACGAAAATGAGGTTTTTTACGGTGCCCGGAGAGGCCCGCGCATGGCGCAGTTGGATTCCTGGTCCAAAAGGGAGCAGAAAACGTATGGGGCCCTTTTCGCTCAGGAGTTTCGTTGCCGAGCAATTGTCTAACCCCGACTAGCACCTAGGGTTAGGGTTACGAAAATGAGGTTTTTTACGGTGCCCGGAGAGGCCCGCGCATGGCGCAGTTGGATTCCTGGTCCAAAAGGGAGCAGAAAACGTATGGGGCCCTTTTCGCTCAGGAGTTTCATTGCCGAACCATTGCAAATTGCCATACCCACATCTAGGGTTAGGGTTACGAAAATGAGGTTTTTTACGGTGCCCGGAGAGGCCCGCGCATGGCGCAGTTGGATTCCTGGTCCAAAAGGGAGCAGAAAACGTATGGGGCCCTTTTCGCTCAGGAGTTTCGTTGCCGAGCAATTGTCTAACCCCGACTAGCACCTAGGGTTAGGGTTACGAAAATGAGGTTTTTTACGGTGCCCGGAGAGGCCCGCGCATGGCGCAGTTGGATTCCTGGTCCAAAAGGGAGCAGAAAACGTATGGGGCCCTTTTCGCTCAGGAGTTTCGTTGCCGAACCATTGCAAATTGCCATACCCACATCTAGGGTTAGGGTTACGAAAATGAGGTTTTTTACGGTGCCCGGAGAGGCCCGCGCATGGCGCAGTTGGATTCCTGGTCCAAAAGGGAGCAGAAAACGTATGGGGCCCTTTTCGCTCAGGAGTTTCGTTGCCGAGCAATTGTCTAACCCCGACTAGCACCTAGGGTTAGGGTTACGAAAATTAGGTTTTTTACGGTGCCCGGAGAGGCCCGCGCATGGCGCAGTTGGATTCCTGGTCCAAAAGGGAGCAGAAAACGTATGGGGCCCTTTTCGCTCAGGAGTTTCGTTGCCGAACCATTGCAAATTGCCATACCCACATCTAGGGTTAGGGTTACGAAAATGAGTTTTTTTACGGTGCAAGGAGAGGCCCGCGCATGGCGCAGTTGGATTCCTGGTCCAAAAGGGAGCAGAAAACGTATGGGGCCCTTTTCGCTCAGGAGTTTCGTTGCCGAGCAATTGTCTAACCCCGACTAGCACCTAGGGTTAGGGTTACGAAAATGAGGTTTTTTACGGTGCCCGGAGAGGCCCGCGCATGGCGCAGTTGGATTCCTGGTCCAAAAGGGAGCAGAAAACGTATGGGGCCCTTTTCGCTCAGGAGTTTCGTTGCCGAACCATTGCAAATTGCCATACCCACATCTAGGGTTAGGGTTACGAAAATGAGGTTTTTTACGGTGCCCGGAGAGGCCCGCGCATGGCGCAGTTGGATTCCTGGTCCAAAAGGGAGCAGAAAACGTATGGGGCCCTTTTCGCTCAGGAGTTTCGTTGCCGAACCATTGCAAATTGCCATACCCACATCTAGGGTTAGGGTTACGAAAATGAGGTTTTTTACGGTGCAAGGAGAGGCCCGCGCATGGCGCAGTTGGATTCCTGGTCCAAAAGGGAGCAGAAAACGTATGGGGCCCTTTTCGCTCAGGAGTTTCGTTGCCGAACCATTGCAAATTGCCATACCCACATCTAGGGTTAGGGTTACGAAAATGAGGTTTTTTACGGTGCCCGGAGAGGCCCGCGCATGGCGCAGTTGGATTCCTGGTCCAAAAGGGAGCAGAAAACGTATGGGGCCCTTTTCGCTCAGGAGTTTCGTTGCCGAGCAATTGTCTAACCCCGACTAGCACCTAGGGTTAGGGTTACGAAAATGAGGTTTTTTACGGTGCCCGGAGAGGCCCGCGCATGGCGCAGTTGGATTCCTGGTCCAAAAGGGAGCAGAAAACGTATGGGGCCCTTTTCGCTCAGGAGTTTCGTTGCCGAACCATTGCAAATTGCCATACCCACATCTAGGGTTAGGGTTACGAAAATGAGGTTTTTTACGGTGCAAGGAGAGGCCCGCGCATGGCGCAGTTGGATTCCTGGTCCAAAAGGGAGCAGAAAACGTATGGGGCCCTTTTCGCTCAGGAGTTTCGTTGCCGAACCATTGCAAATTGCCATACCCACATCTAGGGTTAGGGTTACGAAAATGAGGTTTTTTACGGTGCCCGGAGAGGCCCGCGCATGGCGCAGTTGGATTCCTGGTCCAAAAGGGAGCAGAAAACGTATGGGGCCCTTTTCGCTCAGGAGTTTTGTTGCCGAACCATTGCAAATTGCCATACCCACATCTAGGGTTAGGGTTACGAAAACGAGTTTTTTTACGGTGCCCGGAGAGGCCCGCGCATGGCGCAGTTGGATTCCTGGTCCAAAAGGGAGCAGAAAACGTATGGGGCCCTTTTCGCTCAGGAGTTTCGTTGCCGAACCATTGCAAATTGCCATACCCACATCTAGGGTTAGGGTTACGAAAATGAGGTTTTTTACGGTGCAAGGAGAGGCCCGCGCATGGCGCAGTTGGATTCCTGGTCCAAAAGGGAGCAGAAAACGTATGGGGCCCTTTTCGCTCAGGAGTTTCGTTGCCGAACCATTGCAAATTGCCATACCCACATCTAGGGTTAGGGTTACGAAAATGAGGTTTTTTACGGTGCCCGGAGAGGCCCGCGCATGGCGCAGTTGGATTCCTGGTCCAAAAGGGAGCAGAAAACGTATGGGGCCCTTTTCGCTCAGGAGTTTCGTTGCCGAGCAATTGTCTAACCCCGACTAGCACCTAGGGTTAGGGTTACGAAAATGAGGTTTTTTACGGTGCCCGGAGAGGCCCGCGCATGGCGCAGTTGGATTCCTGGTCCAAAAGGGAGCAGAAAACGTATGGGGCCCTTTTCGCTCAGGAGTTTCGTTGCCGAACCATTGCAAATTGCCATACCCACATCTAGGGTTAGGGTTACGAAAATGAGTTTTTTTACGGTGCCCGGAGAGGCCCGCGCATGGCGCAGTTGGATTCCTGGTCCAAAAGGGAGCAGAAAACGTATGGGGCCCTTTTCGCTCAGGAGTTTCGTTGCCGAACCATTGCAAATTGCCATACCCACATCTAGGGTTAGGGTTACGAAAATGAGGTTTTTTACGGTGCAAGGAGAGGCCCGCGCATGGCGCAGTTGGATTCCTGGTCCAAAAGGGAGCAGAAAACGTATGGGGCCCTTTTCGCTCAGGAGTTTCGTTGCCGAACCATTGCAAATTGCCATACCCACATCTAGGGTTAGGGTTACGAAAATGAGGTTTTTTACGGTGCCCGGAGAGGCCCGCGCATGGCGCAGTTGGATTCCTGGTCCAAAAGGGAGCAGAAAACGTATGGGGCCCTTTTCGCTCAGGAGTTTCGTTGCCGAGCAATTGTCTAACCCCGACTAGCACCTAGGGTTAGGGTTACGAAAATGAGGTTTTTTACGGTGCCCGGAGAGGCCCGCGCATGGCGCAGTTGGATTCCTGGTCCAAAAGGGAGCAGAAAACGTATGGGGCCCTTTTCGCTCAGGAGTTTCGTTGCCGAACCATTGCAAATTGCCATACCCACATCTAGGGTTAGGGTTACGAAAATGAGGTTTTTTACGGTGCAAGGAGAGGCCCGCGCATGGCGCAGTTGGATTCCTGGTCCAAAAGGGAGCAGAAAACGTATGGGGCCCTTTTCGCTCAGGAGTTTCGTTGCCGAACCATTGCAAATTGCCATACCCACATCTAGGGTTAGGGTTACGAAAATGAGGTTTTTTACGGTGCCCGGAGAGGCCCGCGCATGGCGCAGTTGGATTCCTGGTCCAAAAGGGAGCAGAAAACGTATGGCGCCCTTTTCGCTCAGGAGTTTCGTTGCCGAACCATTGCAAATTGCCATACCCACATCTAGGGTTAGGGTTACGAAAATGAGGTTTTTTACGGTGCCCGGAGAGGCCCGCGCATGGCGCAGTTGGATTCCTGGTCCAAAAGGGAGCAGAAAACGTATGGGGCCCTTTTCGCTCAGGAGTTTCGTTGCCGAGCAATTGTCTAACCCCGACTAGCACCTAGGGTTAGGGTTACGAAAATGAGGTTTTTTACGGTGCCCGGAGAGGCCCGCGCATGGCGCAGTTGGATTCCTGGTCCAAAAGGGAGCAGAAAACGTATGGGGCCCTTTTCGCTCAGGAGTTTCGTTGCCGAACCATTGCAAATTGCCATACCCACATCTAGGGTTAGGGTTACGAAAATGAGGTTTTTTACGGTGCCCGGAGAGGCCCGCGCATGGCGCAGTTGGATTCCTGGTCCAAAAGGGAGCAGAAAACGTATGGGGCCCTTTTCGCTCAGGAGTTTCGTTGCCGAGCAATTGTCTAACCCCGACTAGCACCTAGGGTTAGGGTTACGAAAATGAGGTTTTTTACGGTGCCCGGAGAGGCCCGCGCATGGCGCAGTTGGATTCCTGGTCCAAAAGGGAGCAGAAAACGTATGGGGCCCTTTTCGCTCAGGAGTTTCGTTGCCGAACCATTGCAAATTGCCATACCCACATCTAGGGTTAGGGTTACAAAAATGAGGTTTTTTACGGTGCCCGGAGAGGCCCGCGCATGGCGCAGTTGGATTCCTGGTCCAAAAGGGAGCAGAAAACGTATGGGGCCCTTTTCGCTCAGGAGTTTCGTTGCCGAGCAATTGTCTAACCCCGACTAGCACCTAGGGTTAGGGTTACGAAAATGAGGTTTTTTACGGTGCCCGGAGAGGCCCGCGCATGGCGCAGTTGGATTCCTGGTCCAAAAGGGAGCAGAAAACGTATGGGGCCCTTTTCGCTCAGGAGTTTCGTTGCCGAACCATTGCAAATTGCCATACCCACATCTAGGGTTAGGGTTACGAAAATGAGGTTTTTTACGTTGCCCGGAGAGGCCCGCGCATGGCGCAGTTGGATTCCTGGTCCAAAAGGGAGCAGAAAACGTATGGGGCCCTTTTCGCTCAGGAGTTTCGTTGCCGAGCAATTGTCTAACCCCGACTAGCACCTAGGGTTAGGGTTACGAAAATGAGGTTTTTTACGGTGCCCGGAGAGGCCCGCGCATGGCGCAGTTGGATTCCTGGTCCAAAAGGGAGCAGAAAACGTATGGGGCCCTTTTCGCTCAGGAGTTTCGTTGCCGAACCATTGCAAATTGCCATACCCACATCTAGGGTTAGGGTTACGAAAATGAGGTTTTTTACGGTGCCCGGAGAGGCCCGCGCATGGCGCAGTTGGATTCCTGGTCCAAAAGGGAGCAGAAAACGTATGGGGCCCTTTTCGCTCAGGAGTTTCGTTGCCGAACCATTGCAAATTGCCATACCCACATCTAGGGTTAGGGTTACGAAAATGAGGTTTTTTACGGTGCAAGGAGAGGCCCGCGCATGGCGCAGTTGGATTCCTGGTCCAAAAGGGAGCAGAAAACGTATGGGGCCCTTTTCGCTCAGGAGTTTCGTTGCCGAACCATTGCAAATTGCCATACCCACATCTAGGGTTAGGGTTACGAAAATGAGGTTTTTTACAGTGCCCGGAGAGGCCCGCGCATGGCGCAGTTGGATTCCTGGTTCCTGGGGTGGAGTACTATGAGTGTGAAGTGGAATGGTTCAATAATAACAGGTAGTTTTCTATCAATATTCCTCCAAATGTACATGTGATGCAGTGAAATATGAATAGTTAGAAGGCTTTTATTCTGAAATGCTACATCAGTTTGCTTTAAAAGTTTCTGGGTGAACCCCCGGGGTGAGGTACTATGAGTCTGAAGTGGAATGGTTCAATAATAACAGGTAGTTTTCTATCAATATTCCTCCAAATGTGCCAGGCCTTTTTGCATGGCAATTGTCTAACCCCGACTAGCACCTATACGGTGCCCGGAGAGGCCCGCGCATGGCGCAGTTGGATTCCTGGTCCAAAAGGGAGCAGAAAACGTATGGGGCCCTTTTCGCTCAGGAGTTTCGTTGCCGAACCATTGCAAATTGCCATACCCACATCTAGGGTTAGGGTTACGAAAATGAGGTTTTTTACGGTGCCCGGAGAGGCCCGCGCATGGCGCAGTTGGATTCCTGGTCCAAAAGGGAGCAGAAAACGTATGGGGCCCTTTTCGCTCAGGAGTTTCGTTGCCGAACCATTGCAAATTGCCATACCCACATCTAGGGTTAGGGTTACGAAAATGAGGTTTTTTACGGTGCCCGGAGAGGCCCGCGCATGGCGCAGTTGGATTCCTGGTCCAAAAGGGAGCAGAAAACGTATGGGGCCCTTTTCGCTCAGGAGTTTCGTTGCCGAACCATTGCAAATTGCCATACCCACATCTAGGGTTAGGGTTACGAAAATGAGTTTTTTTACGGTGCAAGGAGAGGCCCGCGCATGGCGCAGTTGGATTCCTGGTCCAAAAGGGAGCAGAAAATGTATGGGGCACTTTTCGCTCAGGAGTTTCGTTGCCGAACCATTGCAAATTGCCATACCCACATCTAGGGTTAGGGTTACGAAAATGAGGTTTTTTACGGTGCCCGGAGAGGCCCGCGCATGGCGCAGTTGGATTCCTGGTCCAAAAGGGAGCAGAAAACGTATGGGGCCCTTTTCGCTCAGGAGTTTCGTTGCCGAGCAATTGTCTAACCCCGACTAGCACCTAGGGTTAGGGTTACGAAAATGAGATTTTTTACGGTGCCCGGAGAGGCCCGCGCATGGCGCAGTTGGATTCCTGGTCCAAAAGGGAGCAGAAAACGTATGGGGCCCTTTTCGCTCAGGAGTTTCGTTGCCGAACCATTGCAAATTGCCATACCCACATCTAGGGTTAGGGTTACGAAAATGAGGTTTTTTACGGTGCAAGGAGAGGCCCGCGCATGGCGCAGTTGGATTCCTGGTCCAAAAGGGAGCAGAAAACGTATGGGGCCCTTTTCGCTCAGGAGTTTCGTTGCCGAACCATTGCAAATTGCCATACCCACATCTAGGGTTAGGGTTACGAAAATGAGGTTTTTTACGGTGCCCGGAGAGGCCCGCGCATGGCGCAGTTGGATTCCTGGTCCAAAAGGGAGCAGAAAACGTATGGGGCCCTTTTCGCTCAGGAGTTTCGTTGCCGAGCAATTGTCTAACCCCGACTAGCACCTAGGGTTAGGGTTACGAAAATGAGGTTTTTTACGGTGCCCGGAGAGGCCCGCGCATGGCGCAGTTGGATTCCTGGTTCCTGGGGTGGAGTACTATGAGTGTGAAGTGGAATGGTTCAATAATAACAGGTAGTTTTCTATCAATATTCCTCCAAATGTACATGTGATGCAGTGAAATATGAATAGTTAGAAGGCTTTTATTCTGAAATGCTACATCAGTTTGCTTTAAAAGTTTCTGGGTGAACCCCCGGGGTGAGGTACTATGAGTCTGAAGTGGAATGGTTCAATAATAACAGGTAGTTTTCTATCAATATTCCTCCAAATGTGCCAGGCCTTTTTGCATGGCAATTGTCTAACCCCGACTAGCACCTATACGGTGCCCGGAGAGGCCCGCGCATGGCGCAGTTGGATTCCTGGTCCAAAAGGGAGCAGAAAACGTATGGGGCCCTTTTCGCTCAGGAGTTTCGTTGCCGAACCATTGCAAATTGCCATACCCACATCTAGGGTTAGGGTTACGAAAATGAGGTTTTTTACGGTGCCCGGAGAGGCCCGCGCATGGCGCAGTTGGATTCCTGGTCCAAAAGGGAGCAGAAAACGTATGGGGCCCTTTTCGCTCAGGAGTTTCGTTGCCGAACCATTGCAAATTGCCATACCCACATCTAGGGTTAGGGTTACGAAAATGAGGTTTTTTACGGTGCCCGGAGAGGCCCGCGCATGGCGCAGTTGGATTCCTGGTCCAAAAGGGAGCAGAAAACGTATGGGGCCCTTTTCGCTCAGGAGTTTCGTTGCCGAACCATTGCAAATTGCCATACCCACATCTAGGGTTAGGGTTACGAAAATGAGTTTTTTTACGGTGCAAGGAGAGGCCCGCGCATGGCGCAGTTGGATTCCTGGTCCAAAAGGGAGCAGAAAATGTATGGGGCACTTTTCGCTCAGGAGTTTCGTTGCCGAACCATTGCAAATTGCCATACCCACATCTAGGGTTAGGGTTACGAAAATGAGGTTTTTTACGGTGCCCGGAGAGGCCCGCGCATGGCGCAGTTGGATTCCTGGTCCAAAAGGGAGCAGAAAACGTATGGGGCCCTTTTCGCTCAGGAGTTTCGTTGCCGAGCAATTGTCTAACCCCGACTAGCACCTAGGGTTAGGGTTACGAAAATGAGATTTTTTACGGTGCCCGGAGAGGCCCGCGCATGGCGCAGTTGGATTCCTGGTCCAAAAGGGAGCAGAAAACGTATGGGGCCCTTTTCGCTCAGGAGTTTCGTTGCCGAACCATTGCAAATTGCCATACCCACATCTAGGGTTAGGGTTACGAAAATGAGGTTTTTTACGGTGCAAGGAGAGGCCCGCGCATGGCGCAGTTGGATTCCTGGTCCAAAAGGGAGCAGAAAACGTATGGGGCCCTTTTCGCTCAGGAGTTTCGTTGCCGAACCATTGCAAATTGCCATACCCACATCTAGGGTTAGGGTTACGAAAATGAGGTTTTTTACGGTGCCCGGAGAGGCCCGCGCATGGCGCAGTTGGATTCCTGGTCCAAAAGGGAGCAGAAAACGTATGGGGCCCTTTTCGCTCAGGAGTTTCGTTGCCGAGCAATTGTCTAACCCCGACTAGCACCTAGGGTTAGGGTTACGAAAATGAGGTTTTTTACGGTGCCCGGAGAGGCCCGCGCATGGCGCAGTTGGATTCCTGGTCCAAAAGGGAGCAGAAAACGTATGGGGCCCTTTTCGCTCAGGAGTTTCATTGCCGAACCATTGCAAATTGCCATACCCACATCTAGGGTTAGGGTTACGAAAATGAGGTTTTTTACGGTGCCCGGAGAGGCCCGCGCATGGCGCAGTTGGATTCCTGGTCCAAAAGGGAGCAGAAAACGTATGGGGCCCTTTTCGCTCAGGAGTTTCGTTGCCGAGCAATTGTCTAACCCCGACTAGCACCTAGGGTTAGGGTTACGAAAATGAGGTTTTTTACGGTGCCCGGAGAGGCCCGCGCATGGCGCAGTTGGATTCCTGGTCCAAAAGGGAGCAGAAAACGTATGGGGCCCTTTTCGCTCAGGAGTTTCGTTGCCGAACCATTGCAAATTGCCATACCCACATCTAGGGTTAGGGTTACGAAAATGAGGTTTTTTACGGTGCCCGGAGAGGCCCGCGCATGGCGCAGTTGGATTCCTGGTCCAAAAGGGAGCAGAAAACGTATGGGGCCCTTTTCGCTCAGGAGTTTCGTTGCCGAGCAATTGTCTAACCCCGACTAGCACCTAGGGTTAGGGTTACGAAAATGAGGTTTTTTACGGTGCCCGGAGAGGCCCGCGCATGGCGCAGTTGGATTCCTGGTCCAAAAGGGAGCAGAAAACGTATGGGGCCCTTTTCGCTCAGGAGTTTCGTTGCCGAACCATTGCAAATTGCCATACCCACATCTAGGGTTAGGGTTACGAAAATGAGGTTTTTTACGGTGCCCGGAGAGGCCCGCGCATGGCGCAGTTGGATTCCTGGTCCAAAAGGGAGCAGAAAACGTATGGGGCCCTTTTCGCTCAGGAGTTTCGTTGCCGAGCAATTGTCTAACCCCGACTAGCACCTAGGGTTAGGGTTACGAAAATGAGGTTTTTTACGGTGCCCGGAGAGGCCCGCGCATGGCGCAGTTGGATTCCTGGTCCAAAAGGGAGCAGAAAACGTATGGGGCCCTTTTCGCTCAGGAGTTTCGTTGCCGAACCATTGCAAATTGCCATACCCACATCTAGGGTTAGGGTTACGAAAATTAGGTTTTTTACGGTGCAAGGAGAGGCCCGCGCATGGCGCAGTTGGATTCCTGGTCCAAAAGGGACCAGAAAATGTATGGGGCACTTTTCGCTCAGGAGTTTCGTTGCCGAACCATTGCAAATTGCCATACCCACATCTAGGGTTAGGGTTACGAAAATGAGGTTTTTTACGGTGCCCGGAGAGGCCCGCGCATGGCGCAGTTGGATTCCTGGTCCAAAAGGGAGCAGAAAACGTATGGGGCCCTTTTCGCTCAGGAGTTTCGTTGCCGAGCAATTGTCTAACCCCGACTAGCACCTAGGGTTAGGGTTACGAAAATGAGGTTTTTTACGGTGCCCGGAGAGGCCCGCGCATGGCGCAGTTGGATTCCTGGTCCAAAAGGGAGCAGAAAACGTATGGGGCCCTTTTCGCTCAGGAGTTTCGTTGCCGAACCATTGCAAATTGCCATACCCACATCTAGGGTTAGGGTTACGAAAATGAGGTTTTTTACGGTGCAAGGAGAGGCCCGCGCATGGCGCAGTTGGATTCCTGGTCCAAAAGGGAGCAGAAAACGTATGGGGCCCTTTTCGCTCAGGAGTTTCGTTGCCGAACCATTGCAAATTGCCATACCCACATCTAGGGTTAGGGTTACGAAAATGAGGTTTTTTACGGTGCCCGGAGAGGCCCGCGCATGGCGCAGTTGGATTCCTGGTCCAAAAGGGAGCAGAAAACGTATGGGGCCCTTTTCGCTCAGGAGTTTCGTTGCCGAGCAATTGTCTAACCCCGACTAGCACCTAGGGTTAGGGTTACGAAAATGAGGTTTTTTACGGTGCCCGGAGAGGCCCGCGCATGGCGCAGTTGGATTCCTGGTCCAAAAGGGAGCAGAAAACGTATGGGGCCCTTTTCGCTCAGGAGTTTCGTTGCCGAACCATTGCAAATTGCCATACCCACATCTAGGGTTAGGGTTACGAAAATTAGGTTTTTTACGGTGCAAGGAGAGGCCCGCGCATGGCGCAGTTGGATTCCTGGTCCAAAAGGGACCAGAAAATGTATGGGGCACTTTTCGCTCAGGAGTTTCGTTGCCGAACCATTGCAAATTGCCATACCCACATCTAGGGTTAGGGTTACGAAAATGAGGTTTTTTACGGTGCCCGGAGAGGCCCGCGCATGGCGCAGTTGGATTCCTGGTCCAAAAGGGAGCAGAAAACGTATGGGGCCCTTTTCGCTCAGGAGTTTCGTTGCCGAGCAATTGTCTAACCCCGACTAGCACCTAGGGTTAGGGTTACGAAAATGAGGTTTTTTACGGTGCCCGGAGAGGCCCGCGCATGGCGCAGTTGGATTCCTGGTCCAAAAGGGAGCAGAAAACGTATGGGGCCCTTTTCGCTCAGGAGTTTCGTTGCCGAACCATTGCAAATTGCCATACCCACATCTAGGGTTAGGGTTACGAAAATGAGGTTTTTTACGGTGCAAGGAGAGGCCCGCGCATGGCCCAGTTGGATTCCTGGTCCAAAAGGGAGCAGAAAACGTATGGGGCCCTTTTCGCTCAGGAGTTTCGTTGCCGAACCATTGCAAATTGCCATACCCACATCTAGGGTTAGGGTTACGAAAATGAGGTTTTTTACGGTGCCCGGAGAGGCCCGCGCATGGCGCAGTTGGATTCCTGGTCCAAAAGGGAGCAGAAAACGTATGGGGCCCTTTTCGCTCAGGAGTTTCATTGCCGAACCATTGCAAATTGCCATACCCACATCTAGGGTTAGGGTTACGAAAATGAGGTTTTTTACGGTGCCCGGAGAGGCCCGCGCATGGCGCAGTTGGATTCCTGGTCCAAAAGGGAGCAGAAAACGTATGGGGCCCTTTTCGCTCAGGAGTTTCGTTGCCGAGCAATTGTCTAACCCCGACTAGCACCTAGGGTTAGGGTTACGAAAATGAGGTTTTTTACGGTGCCCGGAGAGGCCCGCGCATGGCGCAGTTGGATTCCTGGTCCAAAAGGGAGCAGAAAACGTATGGGGCCCTTTTCGCTCAGGAGTTTCGTTGCCGAACCATTGCAAATTGCCATACCCACATCTAGGGTTAGGGTTACGAAAATGAGGTTTTTTACGGTGCCCGGAGAGGCCCGCGCATGGCGCAGTTGGATTCCTGGTCCAAAAGGGAGCAGAAAACGTATGGGGCCCTTTTCGCTCAGGAGTTTCGTTGCCGAGCAATTGTCTAACCCCGACTAGCACCTAGGGTTAGGGTTACGAAAATGAGGTTTTTTACGGTGCCCGGAGAGGCCCGCGCATGGCGCAGTTGGATTCCTGGTCCAAAAGGGAGCAGAAAACGTATGGGGCCCTTTTCGCTCAGGAGTTTCGTTGCCGAACCATTGCAAATTGCCATACCCACATCTAGGGTTAGGGTTACGAAAATGAGTTTTTTTACGGTGCAAGGAGAGGCCCGCGCATGGCGCAGTTGGATTCCTGGTCCAAAAGGGAGCAGAAAACGTATGGGGCCCTTTTCGCTCAGGAGTTTCGTTGCCGAACCATTGCAAATTGCCATACCCACATCTAGGGTTAGGGTTACGAAAATGAGGTTTTTTACAGTGCCCGGAGAGGCCCGCGCATGGCGCAGTTGGATTCCTGGTCCAAAAGGGAGCAGAAAACGTATGGGGCCCTTTTCGCTCAGGAGTTTCGTTGCCGAGCAATTGTCTAACCCCGACTAGCACCTAGGGTTAGGGTTACGAAAATGAGGTTTTTTACGGTGCCCGGAGAGGCCCGCGCATGGCGCAGTTGGATTCCTGGTCCAAAAGGGAGCAGAAAACGTATGGGGCCCTTTTCGCTCAGGAGTTTCGTTGCCGAACCATTGCAAATTGCCATACCCACATCTAGGGTTAGGGTTACGAAAATGAGGTTTTTTACGGTGCCCGGAGAGGCCCGCGCATGGCGCAGTTGGATTCCTGGTCCAAAAGGGAGCAGAAAACGTATGGGGCCCTTTTCGCTCAGGAGTTTCGTTGCCGAGCAATTGTCTAACCCCGACTAGCACCTAGGGTTAGGGTTACGAAAATGAGGTTTTTTACGGTGCCCGGAGAGGCCCGCGCATGGCGCAGTTGGATTCCTGGTCCAAAAGGGAGCAGAAAACGTATGGGGCCCTTTTCGCTCAGGAGTTTCGTTGCCGAACCATTGCAAATTGCCATACCCACATCTAGGGTTAGGGTTACGAAAATTAGGTTTTTTACGGTGCAAGGAGAGGCCCGCGCATGGCGCAGTTGGATTCCTGGTCCAAAAGGGACCAGAAAATGTATGGGGCACTTTTCGCTCAGGAGTTTCGTTGCCGAACCATTGCAAATTGCCATACCCACATCTAGGGTTAGGGTTACGAAAATGAGGTTTTTTACGGTGCCCGGAGAGGCCCGCGCATGGCGCAGTTGGATTCCTGGTCCAAAAGGGAGCAGAAAACGTATGGGGCCCTTTTCGCTCAGGAGTTTCGTTGCCGAGCAATTGTCTAACCCCGACTAGCACCTAGGGTTAGGGTTACGAAAATGAGGTTTTTTACGGTGCCCGGAGAGGCCCGCGCATGGCGCAGTTGGATTCCTGGTCCAAAAGGGAGCAGAAAACGTATGGGGCCCTTTTCGCTCAGGAGTTTCGTTGCCGAACCATTGCAAATTGCCATACCCACATCTAGGGTTAGGGTTACGAAAATGAGGTTTTTTACGGTGCAAGGAGAGGCCCGCGCATGGCGCAGTTGGATTCCTGGTCCAAAAGGGAGCAGAAAACGTATGGGGCCCTTTTCGCTCAGGAGTTTCGTTGCCGAACCATTGCAAATTGCCATACCCACATCTAGGGTTAGGGTTACGAAAATGAGGTTTTTTACGGTGCCCGGAGAGGCCCGCGCATGGCGCAGTTGGATTCCTGGTCCAAAAGGGAGCAGAAAACGTATGGGGCCCTTTTCGCTCAGGAGTTTCGTTGCCGAGCAATTGTCTAACCCCGACTAGCACCTAGGGTTAGGGTTACGAAAATGAGGTTTTTTACGGTGCCCGGAGAGGCCCGCGCATGGCGCAGTTGGATTCCTGGTCCAAAAGGGAGCAGAAAACGTATGGGGCCCTTTTCGCTCAGGAGTTTCGTTGCCGAACCATTGCAAATTGCCATACCCACATCTAGGGTTAGGGTTACGAAAATTAGGTTTTTTACGGTGCAAGGAGAGGCCCGCGCATGGCGCAGTTGGATTCCTGGTCCAAAAGGGACCAGAAAATGTATGGGGCACTTTTCGCTCAGGAGTTTCGTTGCCGAACCATTGCAAATTGCCATACCCACATCTAGGGTTAGGGTTACGAAAATGAGGTTTTTTACGGTGCCCGGAGAGGCCCGCGCATGGCGCAGTTGGATTCCTGGTCCAAAAGGGAGCAGAAAACGTATGGGGCCCTTTTCGCTCAGGAGTTTCGTTGCCGAACCATTGCAAATTGCCATACCCACATCTAGGGTTAGGGTTACGAAAATGAGGTTTTTTACGGTGCAAGGAGAGGCCCGCGCATGGCCCAGTTGGATTCCTGGTCCAAAAGGGAGCAGAAAACGTATGGGGCCCTTTTCGCTCAGGAGTTTCGTTGCCGAACCATTGCAAATTGCCATACCCACATCTAGGGTTAGGGTTACGAAAATGAGGTTTTTTACGGTGCCCGGAGAGGCCCGCGCATGGCGCAGTTGGATTCCTGGTCCAAAAGGGAGCAGAAAACGTATGGGGCCCTTTTCGCTCAGGAGTTTCGTTGCCGAGCAATTGTCTAACCCCGACTAGCACCTAGGGTTAGGGTTACGAAAATGAGTTTTTTTACGGTGCCCGGAGAGGCCCGCGCATGGCGCAGTTGGATTCCTGGTCCAAAAGGGAGCAGAAAACGTATGGGGCCCTTTTCGCTCAGGAGTTTCGTTGCCGAACCATTGCAAATTGCCATACCCACATCTAGGGTTAGGGTTACGAAAATGAGTTTTTTTACGGTGCAAGGAGAGGCCCGCGCATGGCGCAGTTGGATTCCTGGTCCAAAAGGGAGCAGAAAACGTATGGGGCCCTTTTCGCTCAGGAGTTTCGTTGCCGAACCATTGCAAATTGCCATACCCACATCTAGGGTTAGGGTTACGAAAATGAGGTTTTTTACGGTGCCCGGAGAGGCCCGCGCATGGCGCAGTTGGATTCCTGGTCCAAAAGGGAGCAGAAAACGTATGGGGCCCTTTTCGCTCAGGAGTTTCGTTGCCGAGCAATTGTCTAACCCCGACTAGCACCTAGGGTTAGGGTTACGAAAATGAGGTTTTTTACGGTGCCCGAAGAGGCCCGCGCATGGCGCAGTTGGATTCCTGGTCCAAAAGGGAGCAGAAAACGTATGGGGCCCTTTTCGCTCAGGAGTTTCGTTGCCGAACCATTGCAAATTGCCATACCCACATCTAGGGTTAGGGTTACGAAAATGAGGTTTTTTACGGTGCAAGGAGAGGCCCGCGCATGGCGCAGTTGGATTCCTGGTCCAAAAGGGAGCAGAAAACGTATGGGGCCCTTTTCGCTCAGGAGTTTCGTTGCCGAACCATTGCAAATTGCCATACCCACATCTAGGGTTAGGGTTACGAAAATGAGGTTTTTTACGGTGCCCGGAGAGGCCCGCGCATGGCGCAGTTGGATTCCTGGTCCAAAAGGGAGCAGAAAACGTATGGGGCCCTTTTCGCTCAGGAGTTTCGTTGCCGAACCATTGCAAATTGCCATACCCACATCTAGGGTTAGGGTTACGAAAATGAGGTTTTTTACGGTGCCCGGAGAGGCCCGCGCATGGCGCAGTTGGATTCCTGGTCCAAAAGGGAGCAGAAAACGTATGGGGCCCTTTTCGCTCAGGAGTTTCGTTGCCGAGCAATTGTCTAACCCCGACTAGCACCTAGGGTTAGGGTTACGAAAATGAGGTTTTTTACGGTGCCCGGAGAGGCCCGCGCATGGCGCAGTTGGATTCCTGGTCCAAAAGGGAGCAGAAAACGTATGGGGCCCTTTTCGCTCAGGAGTTTCGTTGCCGAACCATTGCAAATTGCCATACCCACATCTAGGGTTAGGGTTACGAAAATGAGGTTTTTTACGGTGCCCGGAGAGGCCCGCGCATGGCGCAGTTGGATTCCTGGTCCAAAAGGGAGCAGAAAACGTATGGGGCCCTTTTCGCTCAGGAGTTTCGTTGCCGAGCAATTGTCTAACCCCGACTAGCACCTAGGGTTAGGGTTACGAAAATGAGGTTTTTTACGGTGCCCGGAGAGGCCCGCGCATGGCGCAGTTGGATTCCTGGTCCAAAAGGGAGCAGAAAACGTATGGGGCCCTTTTCGCTCAGGAGTTTCGTTGCCGAACCATTGCAAATTGCCATACCCACATCTAGGGTTAGGGTTACAAAAATGAGGTTTTTTACGGTGCCCGGAGAGGCCCGCGCATGGCGCAGTTGGATTCCTGGTCCAAAAGGGAGCAGAAAACGTATGGGGCCCTTTTCGCTCAGGAGTTTCGTTGCCGAGCAATTGTCTAACCCCGACTAGCACCTAGGGTTAGGGTTACGAAAATGAGGTTTTTTACGGTGCCCGGAGAGGCCCGCGCATGGCGCAGTTGGATTCCTGGTCCAAAAGGGAGCAGAAAACGTATGGGGCCCTTTTCGCTCAGGAGTTTCGTTGCCGAACCATTGCAAATTGCCATACCCACATCTAGGGTTAGGGTTACGAAAATGAGGTTTTTTACGTTGCCCGGAGAGGCCCGCGCATGGCGCAGTTGGATTCCTGGTCCAAAAGGGAGCAGAAAACGTATGGGGCCCTTTTCGCTCAGGAGTTTCGTTGCCGAGCAATTGTCTAACCCCGACTAGCACCTAGGGTTAGGGTTACGAAAATGAGGTTTTTTACGGTGCCCGGAGAGGCCCGCGCATGGCGCAGTTGGATTCCTGGTCCAAAAGGGAGCAGAAAACGTATGGGGCCCTTTTCGCTCAGGAGTTTCGTTGCCGAACCATTGCAAATTGCCATACCCACATCTAGGGTTAGGGTTACGAAAATGAGGTTTTTTACGGTGCCCGGAGAGGCCCGCGCATGGCGCAGTTGGATTCCTGGTCCAAAAGGGAGCAGAAAACGTATGGGGCCCTTTTCGCTCAGGAGTTTCGTTGCCGAGCAATTGTCTAACCCCGACTAGCACCTAGGGTTAGGGTTACGAAAATGAGGTTTTTTACGGTGCCCGGAGAGGCCCGCGCATGGCGCAGTTGGATACCTGGTCCAAAAGGGAGCAGAAAACGTATGGGGCCCTATTCGCTCAGGAGTTTCGTTGCCGAACCATTGCAAATTGCCATACCCACATCTAGGGTTAGGGTTACGAAAATGAGGTTTTTTACGGTGCCCGGAGAGGCCCGCGCATGGCGCAGTTGGATTCCTGGTCCAAAAGGGAGCAGAAAACGTATGGGGCCCTTTTCGCTCAGGAGTTTCGTTGCCGAGCAATTGTCTAACCCCGACTAGCACCTAGGGTTAGGGTTACGAAAATGAGGTTTTTTACGGTGCCCGGAGAGGCCCGCGCATGGCGCAGTTGGATTCCTGGTCCAAAAGGGAGCAGAAAACGTATGGGGCCCTTTTCGCTCAGGAGTTTCGTTGCCGAACCATTGCAAATTGCCATACCCACATCTAGGGTTAGGGTTACGAAAATGAGGTTTTTTACGGTGCCCGGAGAGGCCCGCGCATGGCGCAGTTGGATTCCTGGTCCAAAAGGGAGCAGAAAACGTATGGGGCCCTTTTCGCTCAGGAGTTTCGTTGCCGAACCATTGCAAATTGCCATACCCACATCTAGGGTTAGGGTTACGAAAATGAGGTTTTTTACAGTGCCCGGAGAGGCCCGCGCATGGCGCAGTTGGATTCCTGGTCCAAAAGGGAGCAGAAAACGTATGGGGCCCTTTTCGCTCAGGAGTTTCGTTGCCGAGCAATTGTCTAACCCCGACTAGCACCTAGGGTTAGGGTTACGAAAATGAGGTTTTTTACGGTGCCCGGAGAGGCCCGCGCATGGCGCAGTTGGATTCCTGGTCCAAAAGGGAGCAGAAAACGTATGGGGCCCTTTTCGCTCAGGAGTTTCGTTGCCGAACCATTGCAAATTGCCATACCCACATCTAGGGTTAGGGTTACGAAAATGAGGTTTTTTACGGTGCCCGGAGAGGCCCGCGCATGGCGCAGTTGGATTCCTGGTCCAAAAGGGAGCAGAAAACGTATGGGGCCCTTTTCGCTCAGGAGTTTCGTTGCCGAGCAATTGTCTAACCCCGACTAGCACCTAGGGTTAGGGTTACGAAAATGAGGTTTTTTACGGTGCCCGGAGAGGCCCGCGCATGGCGCAGTTGGATTCCTGGTCCAAAAGGGAGCAGAAAACGTATGGGGCCCTTTTCGCTCAGGAGTTTCGTTGCCGAACCATTGCAAATTGCCATACCCACATCTAGGGTTAGGGTTACGAAAATTAGGTTTTTTACGGTGCAAGGAGAGGCCCGCGCATGGCGCAGTTGGATTCCTGGTCCAAAAGGGACCAGAAAATGTATGGGGCACTTTTCGCTCAGGAGTTTCGTTGCCGAACCATTGCAAATTGCCATACCCACATCTAGGGTTAGGGTTACGAAAATGAGGTTTTTTACGGTGCCCGGAGAGGCCCGCGCATGGCGCAGTTGGATTCCTGGTCCAAAAGGGAGCAGAAAACGTATGGGGCCCTTTTCGCTCAGGAGTTTCGTTGCCGAGCAATTGTCTAACCCCGACTAGCACCTAGGGTTAGGGTTACGAAAATGAGGTTTTTTACGGTGCCCGGAGAGGCCCGCGCATGGCGCAGTTGGATTCCTGGTCCAAAAGGGAGCAGAAAACGTATGGGGCCCTTTTCGCTCAGGAGTTTCGTTGCCGAACCATTGCAAATTGCCATACCCACATCTAGGGTTAGGGTTACGAAAATGAGGTTTTTTACGGTGCAAGGAGAGGCCCGCGCATGGCGCAGTTGGATTCCTGGTCCAAAAGGGAGCAGAAAACGTATGGGGCCCTTTTCGCTCAGGAGTTTCGTTGCCGAACCATTGCAAATTGCCATACCCACATCTAGGGTTAGGGTTACGAAAATGAGGTTTTTTACGGTGCCCGGAGAGGCCCGCGCATGGCGCAGTTGGATTCCTGGTCCAAAAGGGAGCAGAAAACGTATGGGGCCCTTTTCGCTCAGGAGTTTCGTTGCCGAGCAATTGTCTAACCCCGACTAGCACCTAGGGTTAGGGTTACGAAAATGAGGTTTTTTACGGTGCCCGGAGAGGCCCGCGCATGGCGCAGTTGGATTCCTGGTCCAAAAGGGAGCAGAAAACGTATGGGGCCCTTTTCGCTCAGGAGTTTCGTTGCCGAACCATTGCAAATTGCCATACCCACATCTAGGGTTAGGGTTACGAAAATTAGGTTTTTTACGGTGCAAGGAGAGGCCCGCGCATGGCGCAGTTGGATTCCTGGTCCAAAAGGGACCAGAAAATGTATGGGGCACTTTTCGCTCAGGAGTTTCGTTGCCGAACCATTGCAAATTGCCATACCCACATCTAGGGTTAGGGTTACGAAAATGAGGTTTTTTACGGTGCCCGGAGAGGCCCGCGCATGGCGCAGTTGGATTCCTGGTCCAAAAGGGAGCAGAAAACGTATGGGGCCCTTTTCGCTCAGGAGTTTCGTTGCCGAACCATTGCAAATTGCCATACCCACATCTAGGGTTAGGGTTACGAAAATGAGGTTTTTTACGGTGCAAGGAGAGGCCCGCGCATGGCCCAGTTGGATTCCTGGTCCAAAAGGGAGCAGAAAACGTATGGGGCCCTTTTCGCTCAGGAGTTTCGTTGCCGAACCATTGCAAATTGCCATACCCACATCTAGGGTTAGGGTTACGAAAATGAGGTTTTTTACGGTGCCCGGAGAGGCCCGCGCATGGCGCAGTTGGATTCCTGGTCCAAAAGGGAGCAGAAAACGTATGGGGCCCTTTTCGCTCAGGAGTTTCGTTGCCGAGCAATTGTCTAACCCCGACTAGCACCTAGGGTTAGGGTTACGAAAATGAGTTTTTTTACGGTGCCCGGAGAGGCCCGCGCATGGCGCAGTTGGATTCCTGGTCCAAAAGGGAGCAGAAAACGTATGGGGCCCTTTTCGCTCAGGAGTTTCGTTGCCGAACCATTGCAAATTGCCATACCCACATCTAGGGTTAGGGTTACGAAAATGAGTTTTTTTACGGTGCAAGGAGAGGCCCGCGCATGGCGCAGTTGGATTCCTGGTCCAAAAGGGAGCAGAAAACGTATGGGGCCCTTTTCGCTCAGGAGTTTCGTTGCCGAACCATTGCAAATTGCCATACCCACATCTAGGGTTAGGGTTACGAAAATGAGGTTTTTTACGGTGCCCGGAGAGGCCCGCGCATGGCGCAGTTGGATTCCTGGTCCAAAAGGGAGCAGAAAACGTATGGGGCCCTTTTCGCTCAGGAGTTTCGTTGCCGAGCAATTGTCTAACCCCGACTAGCACCTAGGGTTAGGGTTACGAAAATGAGGTTTTTTACGGTGCCCGAAGAGGCCCGCGCATGGCGCAGTTGGATTCCTGGTCCAAAAGGGAGCAGAAAACGTATGGGGCCCTTTTCGCTCAGGAGTTTCGTTGCCGAACCATTGCAAATTGCCATACCCACATCTAGGGTTAGGGTTACGAAAATGAGGTTTTTTACGGTGCAAGGAGAGGCCCGCGCATGGCGCAGTTGGATTCCTGGTCCAAAAGGGAGCAGAAAACGTATGGGGCCCTTTTCGCTCAGGAGTTTCGTTGCCGAACCATTGCAAATTGCCATACCCACATCTAGGGTTAGGGTTACGAAAATGAGGTTTTTTACGGTGCCCGGAGAGGCCCGCGCATGGCGCAGTTGGATTCCTGGTCCAAAAGGGAGCAGAAAACGTATGGGGCCCTTTTCGCTCAGGAGTTTCGTTGCCGAACCATTGCAAATTGCCATACCCACATCTAGGGTTAGGGTTACGAAAATGAGGTTTTTTACGGTGCCCGGAGAGGCCCGCGCATGGCGCAGTTGGATTCCTGGTCCAAAAGGGAGCAGAAAACGTATGGGGCCCTTTTCGCTCAGGAGTTTCGTTGCCGAGCAATTGTCTAACCCCGACTAGCACCTAGGGTTAGGGTTACGAAAATGAGGTTTTTTACGGTGCCCGGAGAGGCCCGCGCATGGCGCAGTTGGATTCCTGGTCCAAAAGGGAGCAGAAAACGTATGGGGCCCTTTTCGCTCAGGAGTTTCGTTGCCGAACCATTGCAAATTGCCATACCCACATCTAGGGTTAGGGTTACGAAAATGAGGTTTTTTACGGTGCCCGGAGAGGCCCGCGCATGGCGCAGTTGGATTCCTGGTCCAAAAGGGAGCAGAAAACGTATGGGGCCCTTTTCGCTCAGGAGTTTCGTTGCCGAGCAATTGTCTAACCCCGACTAGCACCTAGGGTTAGGGTTACGAAAATGAGGTTTTTTACGGTGCCCGGAGAGGCCCGCGCATGGCGCAGTTGGATTCCTGGTCCAAAAGGGAGCAGAAAACGTATGGGGCCCTTTTCGCTCAGGAGTTTCGTTGCCGAACCATTGCAAATTGCCATACCCACATCTAGGGTTAGGGTTACAAAAATGAGGTTTTTTACGGTGCCCGGAGAGGCCCGCGCATGGCGCAGTTGGATTCCTGGTCCAAAAGGGAGCAGAAAACGTATGGGGCCCTTTTCGCTCAGGAGTTTCGTTGCCGAGCAATTGTCTAACCCCGACTAGCACCTAGGGTTAGGGTTACGAAAATGAGGTTTTTTACGGTGCCCGGAGAGGCCCGCGCATGGCGCAGTTGGATTCCTGGTCCAAAAGGGAGCAGAAAACGTATGGGGCCCTTTTCGCTCAGGAGTTTCGTTGCCGAACCATTGCAAATTGCCATACCCACATCTAGGGTTAGGGTTACGAAAATGAGGTTTTTTACGTTGCCCGGAGAGGCCCGCGCATGGCGCAGTTGGATTCCTGGTCCAAAAGGGAGCAGAAAACGTATGGGGCCCTTTTCGCTCAGGAGTTTCGTTGCCGAGCAATTGTCTAACCCCGACTAGCACCTAGGGTTAGGGTTACGAAAATGAGGTTTTTCACGATGCCCGGATAGGCCCGCGCATGGCGCAGTTGGATTCCTGGTCCAAAAGGGAGCAGAAAACGTATGGGGCCCTTTTCGCTCAGGAGTTTCGTTGCCGAACCATTGCAAATTGCCATACCCACATCTAGGGTTAGGGTTACGAAAATGAGGTTTTTTACGGTGCCCGGAGAGGCCCGCGCATGGCGCAGTTGGATTCCTGGTCCAAAAGGGAGCAGAAAACGTATGGGGCCCTTTTCGCTCAGGAGTTTCGTTGCCGAGCAATTGTCTAACCCCGACTAGCACCTAGGGTTAGGGTTACGAAAATGAGGTTTTTTACGGTGCCCGGAGAGGCCCGCGCATGGCGCAGTTGGATACCTGGTCCAAAAGGGAGCAGAAAACGTATGGGGCCCTATTCGCTCAGGAGTTTCGTTGCCGAACCATTGCAAATTGCCATACCCACATCTAGGGTTAGGGTTACGAAAATGAGGTTTTTTACGGTGCCCGGAGAGGCCCGCGCATGGCGCAGTTGGATTCCTGGTCCAAAAGGGAGCAGAAAACGTATGGGGCCCTTTTCGCTCAGGAGTTTCGTTGCCGAGCAATTGTCTAACCCCGACTAGCACCTAGGGTTAGGGTTACGAAAATGAGGTTTTTTACGGTGCCCGGAGAGGCCCGCGCATGGCGCAGTTGGATTCCTGGTCCAAAAGGGAGCAGAAAACGTATGGGGCCCTTTTCGCTCAGGAGTTTCGTTGCCGAACCATTGCAAATTGCCATACCCACATCTAGGGTTAGGGTTACGAAAATGAGGTTTTTTACGGTGCCCGGAGAGGCCCGCGCATGGCGCAGTTGGATTCCTGGTCCAAAAGGGAGCAGAAAACGTATGGGGCCCTTTTCGCTCAGGAGTTTCGTTGCCGAACCATTGCAAATTGCCATACCCACATCTAGGGTTAGGGTTACGAAAATGAGGTTTTTTACGGTGCCCGGAGAGGCCCGCGCATGGCGCAGTTGGATTCCTGGTCCAAAAGGGAGCAGAAAACGTATGGGGCCCTTTTCGCTCAGGAGTTTCGTTGCCGAGCAATTGTCTAACCCCGACTAGCACCTAGGGTTAGGGTTACGAAAATGAGGTTTTTTACGGTGCCCGGAGAGGCCCGCGCATGGCGCAGTTGGATTCCTGGTCCAAAAGGGAGCAGAAAACGTATGGGGCCCTTTTCGCTCAGGAGTTTCGTTGCCGAACCATTGCAAATTGCCATACCCACATCTAGGGTTAGGGTTACAAAAATGAGGTTTTTTACGGTGCCCGGAGAGGCCCGCGCATGGCGCAGTTGGATTCCTGGTCCAAAAGGGAGCAGAAAACGTATGGGGCCCTTTTCGCTCAGGAGTTTCGTTGCCGAGCAATTGTCTAACCCCGACTAGCACCTAGGGTTAGGGTTACGAAAATGAGGTTTTTTACGGTGCCCGGAGAGGCCCGCGCATGGCGCAGTTGGATTCCTGGTCCAAAAGGGAGCAGAAAACGTATGGGGCCCTTTTCGCTCAGGAGTTTCGTTGCCGAACCATTGCAAATTGCCATACCCACATCTAGGGTTAGGGTTACGAAAATGAGGTTTTTTACGGTGCCCGGAGAGGCCCGCGCATGGCGCAGTTGGATTCCTGGTCCAAAAGGGAGCAGAAAACGTATGGGGCCCTTTTCGCTCAGGAGTTTCGTTGCCGAGCAATTGTCTAACCCCGACTAGCACCTAGGGTTAGGGTTACGAAAATGAGGTTTTTTACGGTGCCCGGAGAGGCCCGCGCATGGCGCAGTTGGATTCCTGGTCCAAAAGGGAGCAGAAAACGTATGGGGCCCTTTTCGCTCAGGAGTTTCGTTGCCGAACCATTGCAAATTGCCATACCCACATCTAGGGTTAGGGTTACAAAAATGAGGTTTTTTACGGTGCCCGGAGAGGCCCGCGCATGGCGCAGTTGGATTCCTGGTCCAAAAGGGAGCAGAAAACGTATGGGGCCCTTTTCGCTCAGGAGTTTCGTTGCCGAGCAATTGTCTAACCCCGACTAGCACCTAGGGTTAGGGTTACGAAAATGAGGTTTTTTACGGTGCCCGGAGAGGCCCGCGCATGGCGCAGTTGGATTCCTGGTCCAAAAGGGAGCAGAAAACGTATGGGGCCCTTTTCGCTCAGGAGTTTCGTTGCCGAACCATTGCAAATTGCCATACCCACATCTAGGGTTAGGGTTACGAAAATGAGGTTTTTTACGTTGCCCGGAGAGGCCCGCGCATGGCGCAGTTGGATTCCTGGTCCAAAAGGGAGCAGAAAACGTATGGGGCCCTTTTCGCTCAGGAGTTTCGTTGCCGAGCAATTGTCTAACCCCGACTAGCACCTAGGGTTAGGGTTACGAAAATGAGGTTTTTTACGGTGCCCGGAGAGGCCCGCGCATGGCGCAGTTGGATTCCTGGTCCAAAAGGGAGCAGAAAACGTATGGGGCCCTTTTCGCTCAGGAGTTTCGTTGCCGAACCATTGCAAATTGCCATACCCACATCTAGGGTTAGGGTTACGAAAATGAGGTTTTTTACGGTGCCCGGAGAGGCCCGCGCATGGCGCAGTTGGATTCCTGGTCCAAAAGGGAGCAGAAAACGTATGGGGCCCTTTTCGCTCAGGAGTTTCATTGCCGAGCAATTGTCTAACCCCGACTAGCACCTAGGGTTAGGGTTACGAAAATGAGGTTTTTTACGGTGCCCGGAGAGGCCCGCGCATGGCGCAGTTGGATACCTGGTCCAAAAGGGAGCAGAAAACGTATGGGGCCCTATTCGCTCAGGAGTTTCGTTGCCGAACCATTGCAAATTGCCATACCCACATCTAGGGTTAGGGTTACGAAAATGAGGTTTTTTACGGTGCCCGGAGAGGCCCGCGCATGGCGCAGTTGGATTCCTGGTCCAAAAGGGAGCAGAAAACGTATGGGGCCCTTTTCGCTCAGGAGTTTCGTTGCCGAGCAATTGTCTAACCCCGACTAGCACCTAGGGTTAGGGTTACGAAAATGAGGTTTTTTACGGTGCCCGGAGAGGCCCGCGCATGGCGCAGTTGGATTCCTGGTCCAAAAGGGAGCAGAAAACGTATGGGGCCCTTTTCGCTCAGGAGTTTCGTTGCCGAACCATTGCAAATTGCCATACCCACATCTAGGGTTAGGGTTACGAAAATGAGGTTTTTTACGGTGCCCGGAGAGGCCCGCGCATGGCGCAGTTGGATTCCTGGTCCAAAAGGGAGCAGAAAACGTATGGGGCCCTTTTCGCTCAGGAGTTTCGTTGCCGAACCATTGCAAATTGCCATACCCACATCTAGGGTTAGGGTTACGAAAATGAGGTTTTTTACGGTGCCCGGAGAGGCCCGCGCATGGCGCAGTTGGATTCCTGGTCCAAAAGGGAGCAGAAAACGTATGGGGCCCTTTTCGCTCAGGAGTTTCGTTGCCGAACCATTGCAAATTGCCATACCCACATCTAGGGTTAGGGTTACGAAAATGAGGTTTTTTACGGTGCAAGGAGAGGCCCGCGCATGGCGCAGTTGGATTCCTGGTCCAAAAGGGAGCAGAAAACGTATGGGGCCCTTTTCGCTCAGGAGTTTCGTTGCCGAACCATTGCAAATTGCCATACCCACATCTAGGGTTAGGGTTACGAAAATGAGGTTTTTTACGGTGCCCGGAGAGGCCCGCGCATGGCGCAGTTGGATTCCTGGTCCAAAAGGGAGCAGAAAACGTATGGGGCCCTTTTCGCTCAGGAGTTTCGTTGCCGAACCATTGCAAATTGCCATACCCACATCTAGGGTTAGGGTTACGAAAATGAGGTTTTTTACGGTGCCCGGAGAGGCCCGCGCATGGCGCAGTTGGATTCCTGGTCCAAAAGGGAGCAGAAAACGTATGGGGCCCTTTTCGCTCAGGAGTTTCGTTGCCGAGCAATTGTCTAACCCCGACTAGCACCTAGGGTTAGGGTTACGAAAATGAGGTTTTTTACGGTGCCCGGAGAGGCCCGCGCATGGCGCAGTTGGATACCTGGTCCAAAAGGGAGCAGAAAACGTATGGGGCCCTATTCGCTCAGGAGTTTCGTTGCCGAACCATTGCAAATTGCCATACCCACATCTAGGGTTAGGGTTACGAAAATGAGGTTTTTTACGGTGCCCGGAGAGGCCCGCGCATGGCGCAGTTGGATTCCTGGTCCAAAAGGGAGCAGAAAACGTATGGGGCCCTTTTCGCTCAGGAGTTTCGTTGCCGAGCAATTGTCTAACCCCGACTAGCACCTAGGGTTAGGGTTACGAAAATGAGGTTTTTTACGGTGCCCGGAGAGGCCCGCGCATGGCGCAGTTGGATTCCTGGTCCAAAAGGGAGCAGAAAACGTATGGGGCCCTTTTCGCTCAGGAGTTTCGTTGCCGAACCATTGCAAATTGCCATACCCACATCTAGGGTTAGGGTTACGAAAATGAGGTTTTTTACGGTGCCCGGAGAGGCCCGCGCATGGCGCAGTTGGATTCCTGGTCCAAAAGGGAGCAGAAAACGTATGGGGCCCTTTTCGCTCAGGAGTTTCGTTGCCGAACCATTGCAAATTGCCATACCCACATCTAGGGTTAGGGTTACGAAAATGAGGTTTTTTACGGTGCCCGGAGAGGCCCGCGCATGGCGCAGTTGGATTCCTGGTCCAAAAGGGAGCAGAAAACGTATGGGGCCCTTTTCGCTCAGGAGTTTCATTGCCGAACCATTGCAAATTGCCATACCCACATCTAGGGTTAGGGTTACGAAAATGAGGTTTTTTACGGTGCCCGGAGAGGCCCGCGCATGGCGCAGTTGGATTCCTGGTCCAAAAGGGAGCAGAAAACGTATGGGGCCCTTTTCGCTCAGGAGTTTCGTTGCCGAGCAATTGTCTAACCCCGACTAGCACCTAGGGTTAGGGTTACGAAAATGAGGTTTTTTACGGTGCCCGGAGAGGCCCGCGCATGGCGCAGTTGGATTCCTGGTCCAAAAGGGAGCAGAAAACGTATGGGGCCCTTTTCGCTCAGGAGTTTCGTTGCCGAACCATTGCAAATTGCCATACCCACATCTAGGGTTAGGGTTACGAAAATGAGTTTTTTTACGGTGCCCGGAGAGGCCCGCGCATGGCGCAGTTGGATTCCTGGTCCAAAAGGGAGCAGAAAACGTATGGGGCCCTTTTCGCTCAGGAGTTTCGTTGCCGAGCAATTGTCTAACCCCGACTAGCACCTAGGGTTAGGGTTACGAAAATGAGGTTTTTTACGGTGCCCGGAGAGGCCCGCGCATGGCGCAGTTGGATTCCTGGTCCAAAAGGGAGCAGAAAACGTATGGGGCCCTTTTCGCTCAGGAGTTTCGTTGCCGAACCATTGCAAATTGCCATACCCACATCTAGGGTTAGGGTTACGAAAATGAGTTTTTTTACGGTGCAAGGAGAGGCCCGCGCATGGCGCAGTTGGATTCCTGGTCCAAAAGGGAGCAGAAAACGTATGGGGCCCTTTTCGCTCAGGAGTTTCGTTGCCGAACCATTGCAAATTGCCATACCCACATCTAGGGTTAGGGTTACGAAAATGAGGTTTTTTACAGTGCCCGGAGAGGCCCGCGCATGGCGCAGTTGGATTCCTGGTCCAAAAGGGAGCAGAAAACGTATGGGGCCCTTTTCGCTCAGGAGTTTCGTTGCCGAGCAATTGTCTAACCCCGACTAGCACCTAGGGTTAGGGTTACGAAAATGAGGTTTTTTACGGTGCCCGGAGAGGCCCGCGCATGGCGCAGTTGGATTCCTGGTCCAAAAGGGAGCAGAAAACGTATGGGGCCCTTTTCGCTCAGGAGTTTCGTTGCCGAACCATTGCAAATTGCCATACCCACATCTAGGGTTAGGGTTACGAAAATGAGGTTTTTTACGGTGCCCGGAGAGGCCCGCGCATGGCGCAGTTGGATTCCTGGTCCAAAAGGGAGCAGAAAACGTATGGGGCCCTTTTCGCTCAGGAGTTTCGTTGCCGAGCAATTGTCTAACCCCGACTAGCACCTAGGGTTAGGGTTACGAAAATGAGGTTTTTTACGGTGCCCGGAGAGGCCCGCGCATGGCGCAGTTGGATTCCTGGTCCAAAAGGGAGCAGAAAACGTATGGGGCCCTTTTCGCTCAGGAGTTTCGTTGCCGAACCATTGCAAATTGCCATACCCACATCTAGGGTTAGGGTTACGAAAATGAGGTTTTTTACGGTGCAAGGAGAGGCCCGCGCATGGCGCAGTTGGATTCCTGGTCCAAAAGGGAGCAGAAAACGTATGGGGCCCTTTTCGCTCAGGAGTTTCGTTGCCGAACCATTGCAAATTGCCATACCCACATCTAGGGTTAGGGTTACGAAAATGAGGTTTTTTACGGTGCCCGGAGAGGCCCGCGCATGGCGCAGTTGGATTCCTGGTCCAAAAGGGAGCAGAAAACGTATGGGGCCCTTTTCGCTCAGGAGTTTCGTTGCCGAGCAATTGTCTAACCCCGACTAGCACCTAGGGTTAGGGTTACGAAAATGAGGTTTTTTACGGTGCCCGGAGAGGCCCGCGCATGGCGCAGTTGGATTCCTGGTCCAAAAGGGAGCAGAAAACGTATGGGGCCCTTTTCGCTCAGGAGTTTCATTGCCGAACCATTGCAAATTGCCATACCCACATCTAGGGTTAGGGTTACGAAAATGAGGTTTTTTACGGTGCCCGGAGAGGCCCGCGCATGGCGCAGTTGGATTCCTGGTCCAAAAGGGAGCAGAAAACGTATGGGGCCCTTTTCGCTCAGGAGTTTCGTTGCCGAGCAATTGTCTAACCCCGACTAGCACCTAGGGTTAGGGTTACGAAAATGAGGTTTTTTACGGTGCCCGGAGAGGCCCGCGCATGGCGCAGTTGGATTCCTGGTCCAAAAGGGAGCAGAAAACGTATGGGGCCCTTTTCGCTCAGGAGTTTCGTTGCCGAACCATTGCAAATTGCCATACCCACATCTAGGGTTAGGGTTACGAAAATGAGGTTTTTTACGGTGCCCGGAGAGGCCCGCGCATGGCGCAGTTGGATTCCTGGTCCAAAAGGGAGCAGAAAACGTATGGGGCCCTTTTCGCTCAGGAGTTTCGTTGCCGAGCAATTGTCTAACCCCGACTAGCACCTAGGGTTAGGGTTACGAAAATGAGGTTTTTTACGGTGCCCGGAGAGGCCTGCGCATGGCGCAGTTGGATTCCTGGTCCAAAAGGGAGCAGAAAACGTATGGGGCCCTTTTCGCTCAGGAGTTTCGTTGCCGAACCATTGCAAATTGCCATACCCACATCTAGGGTTAGGGTTACGAAAATGAGTTTTTTTACGGTGCAAGGAGAGGCCCGCGCATGGCGCAGTTGGATTCCTGGTCCAAAAGGGAGCAGAAAACGTATGGGGCCCTTTTCGCTCAGGAGTTTCGTTGCCGAACCATTGCAAATTGCCATACCCACATCTAGGGTTAGGGTTACGAAAATGAGGTTTTTTACAGTGCCCGGAGAGGCCCGCGCATGGCGCAGTTGGATTCCTGGTCCAAAAGGGAGCAGAAAACGTATGGGGCCCTTTTCGCTCAGGAGTTTCGTTGCCGAGCAATTGTCTAACCCCGACTAGCACCTAGGGTTAGGGTTACGAAAATGAGGTTTTTTACGGTGCCCGGAGAGGCCCGCGCATGGCGCAGTTGGATTCCTGGTCCAAAAGGGAGCAGAAAACGTATGGGGCCCTTTTCGCTCAGGAGTTTCGTTGCCGAACCATTGCAAATTGCCATACCCACATCTAGGGTTAGGGTTACGAAAATGAGGTTTTTTACGGTGCCCGGAGAGGCCCGCGCATGGCGCAGTTGGATTCCTGGTCCAAAAGGGAGCAGAAAACGTATGGGGCCCTTTTCGCTCAGGAGTTTCGTTGCCGAACCATTGCAAATTGCCATACCCACATCTAGGGTTAGGGTTACGAAAATGAGGTTTTTTACGGTGCAAGGAGAGGCCCGCGCATGGCGCAGTTGGATTCCTGGTCCAAAAGGGAGCAGAAAACGTATGGGGCCCTTTTCGCTCAGGAGTTTCGTTGCCGAACCATTGCAAATTGCCATACCCACATCTAGGGTTAGGGTTACGAAAATGAGGTTTTTTACGGTGCCCGGAGAGGCCCGCGCATGGCGCAGTTGGATTCCTGGTCCAAAAGGGAGCAGAAAACGTATGGGGCCCTTTTCGCTCAGGAGTTTCGTTGCCGAGCAATTGTCTAACCCCGACTAGCACCTAGGGTTAGGGTTACGAAAATGAGGTTTTTTACGGTGCCCGGAGAGGCCCGCGCATGGCGCAGTTGGATTCCTGGTCCAAAAGGGAGCAGAAAACGTATGGGGCCCTTTTCGCTCAGGAGTTTCGTTGCCGAACCATTGCAAATTGCCATACCCACATCTAGGGTTAGGGTTACGAAAATGAGGTTTTTTACGGTGCAAGGAGAGGCCCGCGCATGGCGCAGTTGGATTCCTGGTCCAAAAGGGAGCAGAAAACGTATGGGGCCCTTTTCGCTCAGGAGTTTCGTTGCCGAACCATTGCAAATTGCCATACCCACATCTAGGGTTAGGGTTACGAAAATGAGGTTTTTTACGGTGCCCGGAGAGGCCCGCGCATGGCGCAGTTGGATTCCTGGTCCAAAAGGGAGCAGAAAACGTATGGGGCCCTTTTCGCTCAGGAGTTTCGTTGCCGAACCATTGCAAATTGCCATACCCACATCTAGGGTTAGGGTTACGAAAATGAGGTTTTTTACGGTGCCCGGAGAGGCCCGCGCATGGCGCAGTTGGATTCCTGGTCCAAAAGGGAGCAGAAAACGTATGGGGCCCTTTTCGCTCAGGAGTTTCGTTGCCGAGCAATTGTCTAACCCCGACTAGCACCTAGGGTTAGGGTTACGAAAATGAGGTTTTTTACGGTGCCCGGAGAGGCCCGCGCATGGCGCAGTTGGATTCCTGGTCCAAAAGGGAGCAGAAAACGTATGGGGCCCTTTTCGCTCAGGAGTTTCGTTGCCGAACCATTGCAAATTGCCATACCCACATCTAGGGTTAGGGTTACGAAAATGAGGTTTTTTACGGTGCCCGGAGAGGCCCGCGCATGGCGCAGTTGGATTCCTGGTCCAAAAGGGAGCAGAAAACGTATGGGGCCCTTTTCGCTCAGGAGTTTCGTTGCCGAGCAATTGTCTAACCCCGACTAGCACCTAGGGT
Organism: Poromitra crassiceps; assembly: GCF_964638095.1. Taxonomy (NCBI): domain Eukaryota; kingdom Metazoa; phylum Chordata; class Actinopteri; order Beryciformes; family Melamphaidae; genus Poromitra; species Poromitra crassiceps. The sequence continues at coordinate 32,710 of NW_028151908.1, read as the reverse complement.
TAGGGTTACGAAAATGAGGTTTTTTACGGTGCCCGGAGAGGCCCGCGCATGGCGCAGTTGGATTCCTGGTCCAAAAGGGAGCAGAAAACGTATGGGGCCCTTTTCGCTCAGGAGTTTCGTTGCCGAACCATTGCAAATTGCCATACCCACATCTAGGGTTAGGGTTACAAAAATGAGGTTTTTTACGGTGCCCGGAGAGGCCCGCGCATGGCGCAGTTGGATTCCTGGTCCAAAAGGGAGCAGAAAACGTATGGGGCCCTTTTCGCTCAGGAGTTTCGTTGCCGAGCAATTGTCTAACCCCGACTAGCACCTAGGGTTAGGGTTACGAAAATGAGGTTTTTTACGGTGCCCGGAGAGGCCCGCGCATGGCGCAGTTGGATTCCTGGTCCAAAAGGGAGCAGAAAACGTATGGGGCCCTTTTCGCTCAGGAGTTTCGTTGCCGAACCATTGCAAATTGCCATACCCACATCTAGGGTTAGGGTTACGAAAATGAGGTTTTTTACGTTGCCCGGAGAGGCCCGCGCATGGCGCAGTTGGATTCCTGGTCCAAAAGGGAGCAGAAAACGTATGGGGCCCTTTTCGCTCAGGAGTTTCGTTGCCGAGCAATTGTCTAACCCCGACTAGCACCTAGGGTTAGGGTTACGAAAATGAGGTTTTTTACGGTGCCCGGAGAGGCCCGCGCATGGCGCAGTTGGATTCCTGGTCCAAAAGGGAGCAGAAAACGTATGGGGCCCTTTTCGCTCAGGAGTTTCGTTGCCGAACCATTGCAAATTGCCATACCCACATCTAGGGTTAGGGTTACGAAAATGAGGTTTTTTACGGTGCAAGGAGAGGCCCGCGCATGGCGCAGTTGGATTCCTGGTCCAAAAGGGAGCAGAAAACGTATGGGGCCCTTTTCGCTCAGGAGTTTCGTTGCCGAACCATTGCAAATTGCCATACCCACATCTAGGGTTAGGGTTACGAAAATGAGGTTTTTTACAGTGCCCGGAGAGGCCCGCGCATGGCGCAGTTGGATTCCTGGTTCCTGGGGTGGAGTACTATGAGTGTGAAGTGGAATGGTTCAATAATAACAGGTAGTTTTCTATCAATATTCCTCCAAATGTACATGTGATGCAGTGAAATATGAATAGTTAGAAGGCTTTTATTCTGAAATGCTACATCAGTTTGCTTTAAAAGTTTCTGGGTGAACCCCCGGGGTGAGGTACTATGAGTCTGAAGTGGAATGGTTCAATAATAACAGGTAGTTTTCTATCAATATTCCTCCAAATGTGCCAGGCCTTTTTGCATGGCAATTGTCTAACCCCGACTAGCACCTATACGGTGCCCGGAGAGGCCCGCGCATGGCGCAGTTGGATTCCTGGTCCAAAAGGGAGCAGAAAACGTATGGGGCCCTTTTCGCTCAGGAGTTTCGTTGCCGAACCATTGCAAATTGCCATACCCACATCTAGGGTTAGGGTTACGAAAATGAGTTTTTTTACGGTGCCCGGAGAGGCCCGCGCATGGCGCAGTTGGATTCCTGGTCCAAAAGGGAGCAGAAAACGTATGGGGCCCTTTTCGCTCAGGAGTTTCGTTGCCGAACCATTGCAAATTGCCATACCCACATCTAGGGTTAGGGTTACGAAAATGAGGTTTTTTACGGTGCCCGGAGAGGCCCGCGCATGGCGCAGTTGGATTCCTGGTCCAAAAGGGAGCAGAAAACGTATGGGGCCCTTTTCGCTCAGGAGTTTCGTTGCCGAACCATTGCAAATTGCCATACCCACATCTAGGGTTAGGGTTACGAAAATGAGTTTTTTTACGGTGCAAGGAGAGGCCCGCGCATGGCGCAGTTGGATTCCTGGTCCAAAAGGGAGCAGAAAATGTATGGGGCACTTTTCGCTCAGGAGTTTCGTTGCCGAACCATTGCAAATTGCCATATTCACATCTAGGGTTAGGGTTACGAAAATGAGGTTTTTTACGGTGCCCGGAGAGGCCCGCGCATGGCGCAGTTGGATTCCTGGTCCAAAAGGGAGCAGAAAACGTATGGGGCCCTTTTCGCTCAGGAGTTTCGTTGCCGAGCAATTGTCTAACCCCGACTAGCACCTAGGGTTAGGGTTACGAAAATGAGATTTTTTACGGTGCCCGGAGAGGCCCGCGCATGGCGCAGTTGGATTCCTGGTCCAAAAGGGAGCAGAAAACGTATGGGGCCCTTTTCGCTCAGGAGTTTCGTTGCCGAACCATTGCAAATTGCCATACCCACATCTAGGGTTAGGGTTACGAAAATGAGGTTTTTTACGGTGCAAGGAGAGGCCCGCGCATGGCGCAGTTGGATTCCTGGTCCAAAAGGGAGCAGAAAACGTATGGGGCCCTTTTCGCTCAGGAGTTTCGTTGCCGAACCATTGCAAATTGCCATACCCACATCTAGGGTTAGGGTTACGAAAATGAGGTTTTTTACGGTGCCCGGAGAGGCCCGCGCATGGCGCAGTTGGATTCCTGGTCCAAAAGGGAGCAGAAAACGTATGGGGCCCTTTTCGCTCAGGAGTTTCGTTGCCGAGCAATTGTCTAACCCCGACTAGCACCTAGGGTTAGGGTTACGAAAATGAGGTTTTTTACGGTGCCCGGAGAGGCCCGCGCATGGCGCAGTTGGATTCCTGGTCCAAAAGGGAGCAGAAAACGTATGGGGCCCTTTTCGCTCAGGAGTTTCATTGCCGAACCATTGCAAATTGCCATACCCACATCTAGGGTTAGGGTTACGAAAATGAGGTTTTTTACGGTGCCCGGAGAGGCCCGCGCATGGCGCAGTTGGATTCCTGGTCCAAAAGGGAGCAGAAAACGTATGGGGCCCTTTTCGCTCAGGAGTTTCGTTGCCGAGCAATTGTCTAACCCCGACTAGCACCTAGGGTTAGGGTTACGAAAATGAGGTTTTTTACGGTGCCCGGAGAGGCCCGCGCATGGCGCAGTTGGATTCCTGGTCCAAAAGGGAGCAGAAAACGTATGGGGCCCTTTTCGCTCAGGAGTTTCGTTGCCGAACCATTGCAAATTGCCATACCCACATCTAGGGTTAGGGTTACGAAAATGAGGTTTTTTACGGTGCCCGGAGAGGCCCGCGCATGGCGCAGTTGGATTCCTGGTCCAAAAGGGAGCAGAAAACGTATGGGGCCCTTTTCGCTCAGGAGTTTCGTTGCCGAGCAATTGTCTAACCCCGACTAGCACCTAGGGTTAGGGTTACGAAAATGAGGTTTTTTACGGTGCCCGGAGAGGCCCGCGCATGGCGCAGTTGGATTCCTGGTCCAAAAGGGAGCAGAAAACGTATGGGGCCCTTTTCGCTCAGGAGTTTCGTTGCCGAACCATTGCAAATTGCCATACCCACATCTAGGGTTAGGGTTACGAAAATGAGTTTTTTTACGGTGCAAGGAGAGGCCCGCGCATGGCGCAGTTGGATTCCTGGTCCAAAAGGGAGCAGAAAACGTATGGGGCCCTTTTCGCTCAGGAGTTTCGTTGCCGAACCATTGCAAATTGCCATACCCACATCTAGGGTTAGGGTTACGAAAATGAGGTTTTTTACAGTGCCCGGAGAGGCCCGCGCATGGCGCAGTTGGATTCCTGGTCCAAAAGGGAGCAGAAAACGTATGGGGCCCTTTTCGCTCAGGAGTTTCGTTGCCGAGCAATTGTCTAACCCCGACTAGCACCTAGGGTTAGGGTTACGAAAATGAGGTTTTTTACGGTGCCCGGAGAGGCCCGCGCATGGCGCAGTTGGATTCCTGGTCCAAAAGGGAGCAGAAAACGTATGGGGCCCTTTTCGCTCAGGAGTTTCGTTGCCGAACCATTGCAAATTGCCATACCCACATCTAGGGTTAGGGTTACGAAAATGAGGTTTTTTACGGTGCCCGGAGAGGCCCGCGCATGGCGCAGTTGGATTCCTGGTCCAAAAGGGAGCAGAAAACGTATGGGGCCCTTTTCGCTCAGGAGTTTCGTTGCCGAGCAATTGTCTAACCCCGACTAGCACCTAGGGTTAGGGTTACGAAAATGAGGTTTTTTACGGTGCCCGGAGAGGCCCGCGCATGGCGCAGTTGGATTCCTGGTCCAAAAGGGAGCAGAAAACGTATGGGGCCCTTTTCGCTCAGGAGTTTCGTTGCCGAACCATTGCAAATTGCCATACCCACATCTAGGGTTAGGGTTACGAAAATTAGGTTTTTTACGGTGCAAGGAGAGGCCCGCGCATGGCGCAGTTGGATTCCTGGTCCAAAAGGGACCAGAAAATGTATGGGGCACTTTTCGCTCAGGAGTTTCGTTGCCGAACCATTGCAAATTGCCATACCCACATCTAGGGTTAGGGTTACGAAAATGAGGTTTTTTACGGTGCCCGGAGAGGCCCGCGCATGGCGCAGTTGGATTCCTGGTCCAAAAGGGAGCAGAAAACGTATGGGGCCCTTTTCGCTCAGGAGTTTCGTTGCCGAGCAATTGTCTAACCCCGACTAGCACCTAGGGTTAGGGTTACGAAAATGAGGTTTTTTACGGTGCCCGGAGAGGCCCGCGCATGGCGCAGTTGGATTCCTGGTCCAAAAGGGAGCAGAAAACGTATGGGGCCCTTTTCGCTCAGGAGTTTCGTTGCCGAACCATTGCAAATTGCCATACCCACATCTAGGGTTAGGGTTACGAAAATGAGGTTTTTTACGGTGCAAGGAGAGGCCCGCGCATGGCGCAGTTGGATTCCTGGTCCAAAAGGGAGCAGAAAACGTATGGGGCCCTTTTCGCTCAGGAGTTTCGTTGCCGAACCATTGCAAATTGCCATACCCACATCTAGGGTTAGGGTTACGAAAATGAGGTTTTTTACGGTGCCCGGAGAGGCCCGCGCATGGCGCAGTTGGATTCCTGGTCCAAAAGGGAGCAGAAAACGTATGGGGCCCTTTTCGCTCAGGAGTTTCGTTGCCGAACCATTGCAAATTGCCATACCCACATCTAGGGTTAGGGTTACGAAAATGAGGTTTTTTACGGTGCCCGGAGAGGCCCGCGCATGGCGCAGTTGGATTCCTGGTCCAAAAGGGAGCAGAAAACGTATGGGGCCCTTTTCGCTCAGGAGTTTCGTTGCCGAGCAATTGTCTAACCCCGACTAGCACCTAGGGTTAGGGTTACGAAAATGAGGTTTTTTACGGTGCCCGGAGAGGCCCGCGCATGGCGCAGTTGGATTCCTGGTCCAAAAGGGAGCAGAAAACGTATGGGGCCCTTTTCGCTCAGGAGTTTCGTTGCCGAACCATTGCAAATTGCCATACCCACATCTAGGGTTAGGGTTACGAAAATGAGGTTTTTTACGGTGCCCGGAGAGGCCCGCGCATGGCGCAGTTGGATTCCTGGTCCAAAAGGGAGCAGAAAACGTATGGGGCCCTTTTCGCTCAGGAGTTTCGTTGCCGAGCAATTGTCTAACCCCGACTAGCACCTAGGGTTAGGGTTACGAAAATGAGGTTTTTTACGGTGCCCGGAGAGGCCCGCGCATGGCGCAGTTGGATTCCTGGTCCAAAAGGGAGCAGAAAACGTATGGGGCCCTTTTCGCTCAGGAGTTTCGTTGCCGAACCATTGCAAATTGCCATACCCACATCTAGGGTTAGGGTTACAAAAATGAGGTTTTTTACGGTGCCCGGAGAGGCCCGCGCATGGCGCAGTTGGATTCCTGGTCCAAAAGGGAGCAGAAAACGTATGGGGCCCTTTTCGCTCAGGAGTTTCGTTGCCGAGCAATTGTCTAACCCCGACTAGCACCTAGGGTTAGGGTTACGAAAATGAGGTTTTTTACGGTGCCCGGAGAGGCCCGCGCATGGCGCAGTTGGATTCCTGGTCCAAAAGGGAGCAGAAAACGTATGGGGCCCTTTTCGCTCAGGAGTTTCGTTGCCGAACCATTGCAAATTGCCATACCCACATCTAGGGTTAGGGTTACGAAAATGAGGTTTTTTACGTTGCCCGGAGAGGCCCGCGCATGGCGCAGTTGGATTCCTGGTCCAAAAGGGAGCAGAAAACGTATGGGGCCCTTTTCGCTCAGGAGTTTCGTTGCCGAGCAATTGTCTAACCCCGACTAGCACCTAGGGTTAGGGTTACGAAAATGAGGTTTTTTACGGTGCCCGGAGAGGCCCGCGCATGGCGCAGTTGGATTCCTGGTCCAAAAGGGAGCAGAAAACGTATGGGGCCCTTTTCGCTCAGGAGTTTCGTTGCCGAACCATTGCAAATTGCCATACCCACATCTAGGGTTAGGGTTACGAAAATGAGGTTTTTTACGGTGCAAGGAGAGGCCCGCGCATGGCGCAGTTGGATTCCTGGTCCAAAAGGGAGCAGAAAACGTATGGGGCCCTTTTCGCTCAGGAGTTTCGTTGCCGAACCATTGCAAATTGCCATACCCACATCTAGGGTTAGGGTTACGAAAATGAGGTTTTTTACAGTGCCCGGAGAGGCCCGCGCATGGCGCAGTTGGATTCCTGGTTCCTGGGGTGGAGTACTATGAGTGTGAAGTGGAATGGTTCAATAATAACAGGTAGTTTTCTATCAATATTCCTCCAAATGTACATGTGATGCAGTGAAATATGAATAGTTAGAAGGCTTTTATTCTGAAATGCTACATCAGTTTGCTTTAAAAGTTTCTGGGTGAACCCCCGGGGTGAGGTACTATGAGTCTGAAGTGGAATGGTTCAATAATAACAGGTAGTTTTCTATCAATATTCCTCCAAATGTGCCAGGCCTTTTTGCATGGCAATTGTCTAACCCCGACTAGCACCTATACGGTGCCCGGAGAGGCCCGCGCATGGCGCAGTTGGATTCCTGGTCCAAAAGGGAGCAGAAAACGTATGGGGCCCTTTTCGCTCAGGAGTTTCGTTGCCGAACCATTGCAAATTGCCATACCCACATCTAGGGTTAGGGTTACGAAAATGAGGTTTTTTACGGTGCCCGGAGAGGCCCGCGCATGGCGCAGTTGGATTCCTGGTCCAAAAGGGAGCAGAAAACGTATGGGGCCCTTTTCGCTCAGGAGTTTCGTTGCCGAACCATTGCAAATTGCCATACCCACATCTAGGGTTAGGGTTACGAAAATGAGGTTTTTTACGGTGCCCGGAGAGGCCCGCGCATGGCGCAGTTGGATTCCTGGTCCAAAAGGGAGCAGAAAACGTATGGGGCCCTTTTCGCTCAGGAGTTTCGTTGCCGAACCATTGCAAATTGCCATACCCACATCTAGGGTTAGGGTTACGAAAATGAGTTTTTTTACGGTGCAAGGAGAGGCCCGCGCATGGCGCAGTTGGATTCCTGGTCCAAAAGGGAGCAGAAAATGTATGGGGCACTTTTCGCTCAGGAGTTTCGTTGCCGAACCATTGCAAATTGCCATATTCACATCTAGGGTTAGGGTTACGAAAATGAGGTTTTTTACGGTGCCCGGAGAGGCCCGCGCATGGCGCAGTTGGATTCCTGGTCCAAAAGGGAGCAGAAAACGTATGGGGCCCTTTTCGCTCAGGAGTTTCGTTGCCGAGCAATTGTCTAACCCCGACTAGCACCTAGGGTTAGGGTTACGAAAATGAGATTTTTTACGGTGCCCGGAGAGGCCCGCGCATGGCGCAGTTGGATTCCTGGTCCAAAAGGGAGCAGAAAACGTATGGGGCCCTTTTCGCTCAGGAGTTTCGTTGCCGAACCATTGCAAATTGCCATACCCACATCTAGGGTTAGGGTTACGAAAATGAGGTTTTTTACGGTGCAAGGAGAGGCCCGCGCATGGCGCAGTTGGATTCCTGGTCCAAAAGGGAGCAGAAAACGTATGGGGCCCTTTTCGCTCAGGAGTTTCGTTGCCGAACCATTGCAAATTGCCATACCCACATCTAGGGTTAGGGTTACGAAAATGAGGTTTTTTACGGTGCCCGGAGAGGCCCGCGCATGGCGCAGTTGGATTCCTGGTCCAAAAGGGAGCAGAAAACGTATGGGGCCCTTTTCGCTCAGGAGTTTCGTTGCCGAGCAATTGTCTAACCCCGACTAGCACCTAGGGTTAGGGTTACGAAAATGAGGTTTTTTACGGTGCCCGGAGAGGCCCGCGCATGGCGCAGTTGGATTCCTGGTCCAAAAGGGAGCAGAAAACGTATGGGGCCCTTTTCGCTCAGGAGTTTCATTGCCGAACCATTGCAAATTGCCATACCCACATCTAGGGTTAGGGTTACGAAAATGAGGTTTTTTACGGTGCCCGGAGAGGCCCGCGCATGGCGCAGTTGGATTCCTGGTCCAAAAGGGAGCAGAAAACGTATGGGGCCCTTTTCGCTCAGGAGTTTCGTTGCCGAGCAATTGTCTAACCCCGACTAGCACCTAGGGTTAGGGTTACGAAAATGAGGTTTTTTACGGTGCCCGGAGAGGCCCGCGCATGGCGCAGTTGGATTCCTGGTCCAAAAGGGAGCAGAAAACGTATGGGGCCCTTTTCGCTCAGGAGTTTCGTTGCCGAACCATTGCAAATTGCCATACCCACATCTAGGGTTAGGGTTACGAAAATGAGGTTTTTTACGGTGCCCGGAGAGGCCCGCGCATGGCGCAGTTGGATTCCTGGTCCAAAAGGGAGCAGAAAACGTATGGGGCCCTTTTCGCTCAGGAGTTTCGTTGCCGAGCAATTGTCTAACCCCGACTAGCACCTAGGGTTAGGGTTACGAAAATGAGGTTTTTTACGGTGCCCGGAGAGGCCCGCGCATGGCGCAGTTGGATTCCTGGTCCAAAAGGGAGCAGAAAACGTATGGGGCCCTTTTCGCTCAGGAGTTTCGTTGCCGAACCATTGCAAATTGCCATACCCACATCTAGGGTTAGGGTTACGAAAATGAGTTTTTTTACGGTGCAAGGAGAGGCCCGCGCATGGCGCAGTTGGATTCCTGGTCCAAAAGGGAGCAGAAAACGTATGGGGCCCTTTTCGCTCAGGAGTTTCGTTGCCGAACCATTGCAAATTGCCATACCCACATCTAGGGTTAGGGTTACGAAAATGAGGTTTTTTACAGTGCCCGGAGAGGCCCGCGCATGGCGCAGTTGGATTCCTGGTCCAAAAGGGAGCAGAAAACGTATGGGGCCCTTTTCGCTCAGGAGTTTCGTTGCCGAGCAATTGTCTAACCCCGACTAGCACCTAGGGTTAGGGTTACGAAAATGAGGTTTTTTACGGTGCCCGGAGAGGCCCGCGCATGGCGCAGTTGGATTCCTGGTCCAAAAGGGAGCAGAAAACGTATGGGGCCCTTTTCGCTCAGGAGTTTCGTTGCCGAACCATTGCAAATTGCCATACCCACATCTAGGGTTAGGGTTACGAAAATGAGGTTTTTTACGGTGCCCGGAGAGGCCCGCGCATGGCGCAGTTGGATTCCTGGTCCAAAAGGGAGCAGAAAACGTATGGGGCCCTTTTCGCTCAGGAGTTTCGTTGCCGAGCAATTGTCTAACCCCGACTAGCACCTAGGGTTAGGGTTACGAAAATGAGGTTTTTTACGGTGCCCGGAGAGGCCCGCGCATGGCGCAGTTGGATTCCTGGTCCAAAAGGGAGCAGAAAACGTATGGGGCCCTTTTCGCTCAGGAGTTTCGTTGCCGAACCATTGCAAATTGCCATACCCACATCTAGGGTTAGGGTTACGAAAATTAGGTTTTTTACGGTGCAAGGAGAGGCCCGCGCATGGCGCAGTTGGATTCCTGGTCCAAAAGGGACCAGAAAATGTATGGGGCACTTTTCGCTCAGGAGTTTCGTTGCCGAACCATTGCAAATTGCCATACCCACATCTAGGGTTAGGGTTACGAAAATGAGGTTTTTTACGGTGCCCGGAGAGGCCCGCGCATGGCGCAGTTGGATTCCTGGTCCAAAAGGGAGCAGAAAACGTATGGGGCCCTTTTCGCTCAGGAGTTTCGTTGCCGAGCAATTGTCTAACCCCGACTAGCACCTAGGGTTAGGGTTACGAAAATGAGGTTTTTTACGGTGCCCGGAGAGGCCCGCGCATGGCGCAGTTGGATTCCTGGTCCAAAAGGGAGCAGAAAACGTATGGGGCCCTTTTCGCTCAGGAGTTTCGTTGCCGAACCATTGCAAATTGCCATACCCACATCTAGGGTTAGGGTTACGAAAATGAGGTTTTTTACGGTGCAAGGAGAGGCCCGCGCATGGCGCAGTTGGATTCCTGGTCCAAAAGGGAGCAGAAAACGTATGGGGCCCTTTTCGCTCAGGAGTTTCGTTGCCGAACCATTGCAAATTGCCATACCCACATCTAGGGTTAGGGTTACGAAAATGAGGTTTTTTACGGTGCCCGGAGAGGCCCGCGCATGGCGCAGTTGGATTCCTGGTCCAAAAGGGAGCAGAAAACGTATGGGGCCCTTTTCGCTCAGGAGTTTCGTTGCCGAGCAATTGTCTAACCCCGACTAGCACCTAGGGTTAGGGTTACGAAAATGAGGTTTTTTACGGTGCCCGGAGAGGCCCGCGCATGGCGCAGTTGGATTCCTGGTCCAAAAGGGAGCAGAAAACGTATGGGGCCCTTTTCGCTCAGGAGTTTCGTTGCCGAACCATTGCAAATTGCCATACCCACATCTAGGGTTAGGGTTACGAAAATTAGGTTTTTTACGGTGCAAGGAGAGGCCCGCGCATGGCGCAGTTGGATTCCTGGTCCAAAAGGGACCAGAAAATGTATGGGGCACTTTTCGCTCAGGAGTTTCGTTGCCGAACCATTGCAAATTGCCATACCCACATCTAGGGTTAGGGTTACGAAAATGAGGTTTTTTACGGTGCCCGGAGAGGCCCGCGCATGGCGCAGTTGGATTCCTGGTCCAAAAGGGAGCAGAAAACGTATGGGGCCCTTTTCGCTCAGGAGTTTCGTTGCCGAGCAATTGTCTAACCCCGACTAGCACCTAGGGTTAGGGTTACGAAAATGAGGTTTTTTACGGTGCCCGGAGAGGCCCGCGCATGGCGCAGTTGGATTCCTGGTCCAAAAGGGAGCAGAAAACGTATGGGGCCCTTTTCGCTCAGGAGTTTCGTTGCCGAACCATTGCAAATTGCCATACCCACATCTAGGGTTAGGGTTACGAAAATGAGGTTTTTTACGGTGCAAGGAGAGGCCCGCGCATGGCCCAGTTGGATTCCTGGTCCAAAAGGGAGCAGAAAACGTATGGGGCCCTTTTCGCTCAGGAGTTTCGTTGCCGAACCATTGCAAATTGCCATACCCACATCTAGGGTTAGGGTTACGAAAATGAGGTTTTTTACGGTGCCCGGAGAGGCCCGCGCATGGCGCAGTTGGATTCCTGGTCCAAAAGGGAGCAGAAAACGTATGGGGCCCTTTTCGCTCAGGAGTTTCATTGCCGAACCATTGCAAATTGCCATACCCACATCTAGGGTTAGGGTTACGAAAATGAGGTTTTTTACGGTGCCCGGAGAGGCCCGCGCATGGCGCAGTTGGATTCCTGGTCCAAAAGGGAGCAGAAAACGTATGGGGCCCTTTTCGCTCAGGAGTTTCGTTGCCGAGCAATTGTCTAACCCCGACTAGCACCTAGGGTTAGGGTTACGAAAATGAGGTTTTTTACGGTGCCCGGAGAGGCCCGCGCATGGCGCAGTTGGATTCCTGGTCCAAAAGGGAGCAGAAAACGTATGGGGCCCTTTTCGCTCAGGAGTTTCGTTGCCGAACCATTGCAAATTGCCATACCCACATCTAGGGTTAGGGTTACGAAAATGAGGTTTTTTACGGTGCCCGGAGAGGCCCGCGCATGGCGCAGTTGGATTCCTGGTCCAAAAGGGAGCAGAAAACGTATGGGGCCCTTTTCGCTCAGGAGTTTCGTTGCCGAGCAATTGTCTAACCCCGACTAGCACCTAGGGTTAGGGTTACGAAAATGAGGTTTTTTACGGTGCCCGGAGAGGCCCGCGCATGGCGCAGTTGGATTCCTGGTCCAAAAGGGAGCAGAAAACGTATGGGGCCCTTTTCGCTCAGGAGTTTTGTTGCCGAACCATTGCAAATTGCCATACCCACATCTAGGGTTAGGGTTACGAAAATGAGTTTTTTTACGGTGCAAGGAGAGGCCCGCGCATGGCGCAGTTGGATTCCTGGTCCAAAAGGGAGCAGAAAACGTATGGGGCCCTTTTCGCTCAGGAGTTTCGTTGCCGAACCATTGCAAATTGCCATACCCACATCTAGGGTTAGGGTTACGAAAATGAGGTTTTTTACAGTGCCCGGAGAGGCCCGCGCATGGCGCAGTTGGATTCCTGGTCCAAAAGGGAGCAGAAAACGTATGGGGCCCTTTTCGCTCAGGAGTTTCGTTGCCGAGCAATTGTCTAACCCCGACTAGCACCTAGGGTTAGGGTTACGAAAATGAGGTTTTTTACGGTGCCCGGAGAGGCCCGCGCATGGCGCAGTTGGATTCCTGGTCCAAAAGGGAGCAGAAAACGTATGGGGCCCTTTTCGCTCAGGAGTTTCGTTGCCGAACCATTGCAAATTGCCATACCCACATCTAGGGTTAGGGTTACGAAAATGAGTTTTTTTACGGTGCCCGGAGAGGCCCGCGCATGGCGCAGTTGGATTCCTGGTCCAAAAGGGAGCAGAAAACGTATGGGGCCCTTTTCGCTCAGGAGTTTCGTTGCCGAGCAATTGTCTAACCCCGACTAGCACCTAGGGTTAGGGTTACGAAAATGAGGTTTTTTACGGTGCCCGGAGAGGCCCGCGCATGGCGCAGTTGGATTCCTGGTCCAAAAGGGAGCAGAAAACGTATGGGGCCCTTTTCGCTCAGGAGTTTCGTTGCCGAACCATTGCAAATTGCCATACCCACATCTAGGGTTAGGGTTACGAAAATGAGTTTTTTTACGGTGCAAGGAGAGGCCCGCGCATGGCGCAGTTGGATTCCTGGTCCAAAAGGGAGCAGAAAACGTATGGGGCCCTTTTCGCTCAGGAGTTTCGTTGCCGAACCATTGCAAATTGCCATACCCACATCTAGGGTTAGGGTTACGAAAATTAGGTTTTTTACGGTGCAAGGAGAGGCCCGCGCATGGCGCAGTTGGATTCCTGGTCCAAAAGGGACCAGAAAATGTATGGGGCACTTTTCGCTCAGGAGTTTCGTTGCCGAACCATTGCAAATTGCCATACCCACATCTAGGGTTAGGGTTACGAAAATGAGGTTTTTTACGGTGCCCGGAGAGGCCCGCGCATGGCGCAGTTGGATTCCTGGTCCAAAAGGGAGCAGAAAACGTATGGGGCCCTTTTCGCTCAGGAGTTTCGTTGCCGAACCATTGCAAATTGCCATACCCACATCTAGGGTTAGGGTTACGAAAATTAGGTTTTTTACGGTGCAAGGAGAGGCCCGCGCATGGCGCAGTTGGATTCCTGGTCCAAAAGGGACCAGAAAATGTATGGGGCACTTTTCGCTCAGGAGTTTCGTTGCCGAACCATTGCAAATTGCCATACCCACATCTAGGGTTAGGGTTACGAAAATGAGGTTTTTTACGGTGCCCGGAGAGGCCCGCGCATGGCGCAGTTGGATTCCTGGTCCAAAAGGGAGCAGAAAACGTATGGGGCCCTTTTCGCTCAGGAGTTTCGTTGCCGAGCAATTGTCTAACCCCGACTAGCACCTAGGGTTAGGGTTACGAAAATGAGGTTTTTTACGGTGCCCGGAGAGGCCCGCGCATGGCGCAGTTGGATTCCTGGTCCAAAAGGGAGCAGAAAACGTATGGGGCCCTTTTCGCTCAGGAGTTTCGTTGCCGAACCATTGCAAATTGCCATACCCACATCTAGGGTTAGGGTTACGAAAATGAGGTTTTTTACGGTGCAAGGAGAGGCCCGCGCATGGCGCAGTTGGATTCCTGGTCCAAAAGGGAGCAGAAAACGTATGGGGCCCTTTTCGCTCAGGAGTTTCGTTGCCGAACCATTGCAAATTGCCATACCCACATCTAGGGTTAGGGTTACGAAAATGAGGTTTTTTACGGTGCCCGGAGAGGCCCGCGCATGGCGCAGTTGGATTCCTGGTCCAAAAGGGAGCAGAAAACGTATGGGGCCCTTTTCGCTCAGGAGTTTCGTTGCCGAGCAATTGTCTAACCCCGACTAGCACCTAGGGTTAGGGTTACGAAAATGAGGTTTTTTACGGTGCCCGGAGAGGCCCGCGCATGGCGCAGTTGGATTCCTGGTCCAAAAGGGAGCAGAAAACGTATGGGGCCCTTTTCGCTCAGGAGTTTCGTTGCCGAACCATTGCAAATTGCCATACCCACATCTAGGGTTAGGGTTACGAAAATTAGGTTTTTTACGGTGCAAGGAGAGGCCCGCGCATGGCGCAGTTGGATTCCTGGTCCAAAAGGGACCAGAAAATGTATGGGGCACTTTTCGCTCAGGAGTTTCGTTGCCGAACCATTGCAAATTGCCATACCCACATCTAGGGTTAGGGTTACGAAAATGAGGTTTTTTACGGTGCCCGGAGAGGCCCGCGCATGGCGCAGTTGGATTCCTGGTCCAAAAGGGAGCAGAAAACGTATGGGGCCCTTTTCGCTCAGGAGTTTCGTTGCCGAGCAATTGTCTAACCCCGACTAGCACCTAGGGTTAGGGTTACGAAAATGAGGTTTTTTACGGTGCCCGGAGAGGCCCGCGCATGGCGCAGTTGGATTCCTGGTCCAAAAGGGAGCAGAAAACGTATGGGGCCCTTTTCGCTCAGGAGTTTCGTTGCCGAACCATTGCAAATTGCCATACCCACATCTAGGGTTAGGGTTACGAAAATGAGGTTTTTTACGGTGCAAGGAGAGGCCCGCGCATGGCCCAGTTGGATTCCTGGTCCAAAAGGGAGCAGAAAACGTATGGGGCCCTTTTCGCTCAGGAGTTTCGTTGCCGAACCATTGCAAATTGCCATACCCACATCTAGGGTTAGGGTTACGAAAATGAGGTTTTTTACGGTGCCCGGAGAGGCCCGCGCATGGCGCAGTTGGATTCCTGGTCCAAAAGGGAGCAGAAAACGTATGGGGCCCTTTTCGCTCAGGAGTTTCGTTGCCGAGCAATTGTCTAACCCCGACTAGCACCTAGGGTTAGGGTTACGAAAATGAGTTTTTTTACGGTGCCCGGAGAGGCCCGCGCATGGCGCAGTTGGATTCCTGGTCCAAAAGGGAGCAGAAAACGTATGGGGCCCTTTTCGCTCAGGAGTTTCGTTGCCGAACCATTGCAAATTGCCATACCCACATCTAGGGTTAGGGTTACGAAAATGAGTTTTTTTACGGTGCAAGGAGAGGCCCGCGCATGGCGCAGTTGGATTCCTGGTCCAAAAGGGAGCAGAAAACGTATGGGGCCCTTTTCGCTCAGGAGTTTCGTTGCCGAACCATTGCAAATTGCCATACCCACATCTAGGGTTAGGGTTACGAAAATGAGGTTTTTTACGGTGCCCGGAGAGGCCCGCGCATGGCTCAGTTGGATTCCTGGTCCAAAAGGGAGCAGAAAACGTATGGGGCCCTTTTCGCTCAGGAGTTTCGTTGCCGAGCAATTGTCTAACCCCGACTAGCACCTAGGGTTAGGGTTACGAAAATGAGGTTTTTTACGGTGCCCGAAGAGGCCCGCGCATGGCGCAGTTGGATTCCTGGTCCAAAAGGGAGCAGAAAACGTATGGGGCCCTTTTCGCTCAGGAGTTTCGTTGCCGAACCATTGCAAATTGCCATACCCACATCTAGGGTTAGGGTTACGAAAATGAGGTTTTTTACGGTGCAAGGAGAGGCCCGCGCATGGCGCAGTTGGATTCCTGGTCCAAAAGGGAGCAGAAAACGTATGGGGCCCTTTTCGCTCAGGAGTTTCGTTGCCGAACCATTGCAAATTGCCATACCCACATCTAGGGTTAGGGTTACGAAAATGAGGTTTTTTACGGTGCCCGGAGAGGCCCGCGCATGGCGCAGTTGGATTCCTGGTCCAAAAGGGAGCAGAAAACGTATGGGGCCCTTTTCGCTCAGGAGTTTCGTTGCCGAACCATTGCAAATTGCCATACCCACATCTAGGGTTAGGGTTACGAAAATGAGGTTTTTTACGGTGCCCGGAGAGGCCCGCGCATGGCGCAGTTGGATTCCTGGTCCAAAAGGGAGCAGAAAACGTATGGGGCCCTTTTCGCTCAGGAGTTTCGTTGCCGAGCAATTGTCTAACCCCGACTAGCACCTAGGGTTAGGGTTACGAAAATGAGGTTTTTTACGGTGCCCGGAGAGGCCCGCGCATGGCGCAGTTGGATTCCTGGTCCAAAAGGGAGCAGAAAACGTATGGGGCCCTTTTCGCTCAGGAGTTTCGTTGCCGAACCATTGCAAATTGCCATACCCACATCTAGGGTTAGGGTTACGAAAATGAGGTTTTTTACGGTGCCCGGAGAGGCCCGCGCATGGCGCAGTTGGATTCCTGGTCCAAAAGGGAGCAGAAAACGTATGGGGCCCTTTTCGCTCAGGAGTTTCGTTGCCGAGCAATTGTCTAACCCCGACTAGCACCTAGGGTTAGGGTTACGAAAATGAGGTTTTTTACGGTGCCCGGAGAGGCCCGCGCATGGCGCAGTTGGATTCCTGGTCCAAAAGGGAGCAGAAAACGTATGGGGCCCTTTTCGCTCAGGAGTTTCGTTGCCGAACCATTGCAAATTGCCATACCCACATCTAGGGTTAGGGTTACAAAAATGAGGTTTTTTACGGTGCCCGGAGAGGCCCGCGCATGGCGCAGTTGGATTCCTGGTCCAAAAGGGAGCAGAAAACGTATGGGGCCCTTTTCGCTCAGGAGTTTCGTTGCCGAGCAATTGTCTAACCCCGACTAGCACCTAGGGTTAGGGTTACGAAAATGAGGTTTTTTACGGTGCCCGGAGAGGCCCGCGCATGGCGCAGTTGGATTCCTGGTCCAAAAGGGAGCAGAAAACGTATGGGGCCCTTTTCGCTCAGGAGTTTCGTTGCCGAACCATTGCAAATTGCCATACCCACATCTAGGGTTAGGGTTACGAAAATGAGGTTTTTTACGTTGCCCGGAGAGGCCCGCGCATGGCGCAGTTGGATTCCTGGTCCAAAAGGGAGCAGAAAACGTATGGGGCCCTTTTCGCTCAGGAGTTTCGTTGCCGAGCAATTGTCTAACCCCGACTAGCACCTAGGGTTAGGGTTACGAAAATGAGGTTTTTTACGGTGCCCGGAGAGGCCCGCGCATGGCGCAGTTGGATTCCTGGTCCAAAAGGGAGCAGAAAACGTATGGGGCCCTTTTCGCTCAGGAGTTTCGTTGCCGAACCATTGCAAATTGCCATACCCACATCTAGGGTTAGGGTTACGAAAATGAGGTTTTTTACGGTGCCCGGAGAGGCCCGCGCATGGCGCAGTTGGATTCCTGGTCCAAAAGGGAGCAGAAAACGTATGGGGCCCTTTTCGCTCAGGAGTTTCGTTGCCGAGCAATTGTCTAACCCCGACTAGCACCTAGGGTTAGGGTTACGAAAATGAGGTTTTTTACGGTGCCCGGAGAGGCCCGCGCATGGCGCAGTTGGATACCTGGTCCAAAAGGGAGCAGAAAACGTATGGGGCCCTATTCGCTCAGGAGTTTCGTTGCCGAACCATTGCAAATTGCCATACCCACATCTAGGGTTAGGGTTACGAAAATGAGGTTTTTTACGGTGCCCGGAGAGGCCCGCGCATGGCGCAGTTGGATTCCTGGTCCAAAAGGGAGCAGAAAACGTATGGGGCCCTTTTCGCTCAGGAGTTTCGTTGCCGAGCAATTGTCTAACCCCGACTAGCACCTAGGGTTAGGGTTACGAAAATGAGGTTTTTTACGGTGCCCGGAGAGGCCCGCGCATGGCGCAGTTGGATTCCTGGTCCAAAAGGGAGCAGAAAACGTATGGGGCCCTTTTCGCTCAGGAGTTTCGTTGCCGAACCATTGCAAATTGCCATACCCACATCTAGGGTTAGGGTTACGAAAATGAGGTTTTTTACGGTGCCCGGAGAGGCCCGCGCATGGCGCAGTTGGATTCCTGGTCCAAAAGGGAGCAGAAAACGTATGGGGCCCTTTTCGCTCAGGAGTTTCGTTGCCGAACCATTGCAAATTGCCATACCCACATCTAGGGTTAGGGTTACGAAAATGAGGTTTTTTACGGTGCCCGGAGAGGCCCGCGCATGGCGCAGTTGGATTCCTGGTCCAAAAGGGAGCAGAAAACGTATGGGGCCCTTTTCGCTCAGGAGTTTCGTTGCCGAGCAATTGTCTAACCCCGACTAGCACCTAGGGTTAGGGTTACGAAAATGAGGTTTTTTACGGTGCCCGGAGAGGCCCGCGCATGGCGCAGTTGGATTCCTGGTCCAAAAGGGAGCAGAAAACGTATGGGGCCCTTTTCGCTCAGGAGTTTCGTTGCCGAACCATTGCAAATTGCCATACCCACATCTAGGGTTAGGGTTACAAAAATGAGGTTTTTTACGGTGCCCGGAGAGGCCCGCGCATGGTGCAGTTGGATTCCTGGTCCAAAAGGGAGCAGAAAACGTATGGGGCCCTTTTCGCTCAGGAGTTTCGTTGCCGAGCAATTGTCTAACCCCGACTAGCACCTAGGGTTAGGGTTACGAAAATGAGGTTTTTTACGGTGCCCGGAGAGGCCCGCGCATGGCGCAGTTGGATTCCTGGTCCAAAAGGGAGCAGAAAACGTATGGGGCCCTTTTCGCTCAGGAGTTTCGTTGCCGAACCATTGCAAATTGCCATACCCACATCTAGGGTTAGGGTTACGAAAATGAGGTTTTTTACGTTGCCCGGAGAGGCCCGCGCATGGCGCAGTTGGATTCCTGGTCCAAAAGGGAGCAGAAAACGTATGGGGCCCTTTTCGCTCAGGAGTTTCGTTGCCGAGCAATTGTCTAACCCCGACTAGCACCTAGGGTTAGGGTTACGAAAATGAGGTTTTTTACGGTGCCCGGAGAGGCCCGCGCATGGCGCAGTTGGATTCCTGGTCCAAAAGGGAGCAGAAAACGTATGGGGCCCTTTTCGCTCAGGAGTTTCGTTGCCGAACCATTGCAAATTGCCATACCCACATCTAGGGTTAGGGTTACGAAAATGAGGTTTTTTACGGTGCCCGGAGAGGCCCGCGCATGGCGCAGTTGGATTCCTGGTCCAAAAGGGAGCAGAAAACGTATGGGGCCCTTTTCGCTCAGGAGTTTCGTTGCCGAGCAATTGTCTAACCCCGACTAGCACCTAGGGTTAGGGTTACGAAAATGAGGTTTTTTACGGTGCCCGGAGAGGCCCGCGCATGGCGCAGTTGGATACCTGGTCCAAAAGGGAGCAGAAAACGTATGGGGCCCTATTCGCTCAGGAGTTTCGTTGCCGAACCATTGCAAATTGCCATACCCACATCTAGGGTTAGGGTTACGAAAATGAGGTTTTTTACGGTGCCCGGAGAGGCCCGCGCATGGCGCAGTTGGATTCCTGGTCCAAAAGGGAGCAGAAAACGTATGGGGCCCTTTTCGCTCAGGAGTTTCGTTGCCGAGCAATTGTCTAACCCCGACTAGCACCTAGGGTTAGGGTTACGAAAATGAGGTTTTTTACGGTGCCCGGAGAGGCCCGCGCATGGCGCAGTTGGATTCCTGGTCCAAAAGGGAGCAGAAAACGTATGGGGCCCTTTTCGCTCAGGAGTTTCGTTGCCGAACCATTGCAAATTGCCATACCCACATCTAGGGTTAGGGTTACGAAAATGAGGTTTTTTACGGTGCCCGGAGAGGCCCGCGCATGGCGCAGTTGGATTCCTGGTCCAAAAGGGAGCAGAAAACGTATGGGGCCCTTTTCGCTCAGGAGTTTCGTTGCCGAACCATTGCAAATTGCCATACCCACATCTAGGGTTAGGGTTACGAAAATGAGGTTTTTTACGGTGCCCGGAGAGGCCCGCGCATGGCGCAGTTGGATTCCTGGTCCAAAAGGGAGCAGAAAACGTATGGGGCCCTTTTCGCTCAGGAGTTTCGTTGCCGAACCATTGCAAATTGCCATACCCACATCTAGGGTTAGGGTTACGAAAATGAGGTTTTTTACGGTGCAAGGAGAGGCCCGCGCATGGCGCAGTTGGATTCCTGGTCCAAAAGGGAGCAGAAAACGTATGGGGCCCTTTTCGCTCAGGAGTTTCGTTGCCGAACCATTGCAAATTGCCATACCCACATCTAGGGTTAGGGTTACGAAAATGAGGTTTTTTACGGTGCCCGGAGAGGCCCGCGCATGGCGCAGTTGGATTCCTGGTCCAAAAGGGAGCAGAAAACGTATGGGGCCCTTTTCGCTCAGGAGTTTCGTTGCCGAGCAATTGTCTAACCCCGACTAGCACCTAGGGTTAGGGTTACGAAAATGAGGTTTTTTACGGTGCCCGGAGAGGCCCGCGCATGGCGCAGTTGGATTCCTGGTCCAAAAGGGAGCAGAAAACGTATGGGGCCCTTTTCGCTCAGGAGTTTCGTTGCCGAACCATTGCAAATTGCCATACCCACATCTAGGGTTAGGGTTACGAAAATGAGGTTTTTTACGGTGCCCGGAGAGGCCCGCGCATGGCGCAGTTGGATTCCTGGTCCAAAAGGGAGCAGAAAACGTATGGGGCCCTTTTCGCTCAGGAGTTTCGTTGCCGAACCATTGCAAATTGCCATACCCACATCTAGGGTTAGGGTTACGAAAATGAGGTTTTTTACGGTGCAAGGAGAGGCCCGCGCATGGCGCAGTTGGATTCCTGGTCCAAAAGGGAGCAGAAAACGTATGGGGCCCTTTTCGCTCAGGAGTTTCGTTGCCGAACCATTGCAAATTGCCATACCCACATCTAGGGTTAGGGTTACGAAAATGAGGTTTTTTACGGTGCCCGGAGAGGCCCGCGCATGGCGCAGTTGGATTCCTGGTCCAAAAGGGAGCAGAAAACGTATGGGGCCCTTTTCGCTCAGGAGTTTCGTTGCCGAACCATTGCAAATTGCCATACCCACATCTAGGGTTAGGGTTACGAAAATGAGGTTTTTTACGGTGCCCGGAGAGGCCCGCGCATGGCGCAGTTGGATTCCTGGTCCAAAAGGGAGCAGAAAACGTATGGGGCCCTTTTCGCTCAGGAGTTTCGTTGCCGAGCAATTGTCTAACCCCGACTAGCACCTAGGGTTAGGGTTACGAAAATGAGGTTTTTTACGGTGCCCGGAGAGGCCCGCGCATGGCGCAGTTGGATACCTGGTCCAAAAGGGAGCAGAAAACGTATGGGGCCCTATTCGCTCAGGAGTTTCGTTGCCGAACCATTGCAAATTGCCATACCCACATCTAGGGTTAGGGTTACGAAAATGAGGTTTTTTACGGTGCCCGGAGAGGCCCGCGCATGGCGCAGTTGGATTCCTGGTCCAAAAGGGAGCAGAAAACGTATGGGGCCCTTTTCGCTCAGGAGTTTCGTTGCCGAGCAATTGTCTAACCCCGACTAGCACCTAGGGTTAGGGTTACGAAAATGAGGTTTTTTACGGTGCCCGGAGAGGCCCGCGCATGGCGCAGTTGGATTCCTGGTCCAAAAGGGAGCAGAAAACGTATGGGGCCCTTTTCGCTCAGGAGTTTCGTTGCCGAACCATTGCAAATTGCCATACCCACATCTAGGGTTAGGGTTACGAAAATGAGGTTTTTTACGGTGCCCGGAGAGGCCCGCGCATGGCGCAGTTGGATTCCTGGTCCAAAAGGGAGCAGAAAACGTATGGGGCCCTTTTCGCTCAGGAGTTTCGTTGCCGAACCATTGCAAATTGCCATACCCACATCTAGGGTTAGGGTTACGAAAATGAGGTTTTTTACGGTGCCCGGAGAGGCCCGCGCATGGCGCAGTTGGATTCCTGGTCCAAAAGGGAGCAGAAAACGTATGGGGCCCTTTTCGCTCAGGAGTTTCATTGCCGAACCATTGCAAATTGCCATACCCACATCTAGGGTTAGGGTTACGAAAATGAGGTTTTTTACGGTGCCCGGAGAGGCCCGCGCATGGCGCAGTTGGATTCCTGGTCCAAAAGGGAGCAGAAAACGTATGGGGCCCTTTTCGCTCAGGAGTTTCGTTGCCGAGCAATTGTCTAACCCCGACTAGCACCTAGGGTTAGGGTTACGAAAATGAGGTTTTTTACGGTGCCCGGAGAGGCCCGCGCATGGCGCAGTTGGATTCCTGGTCCAAAAGGGAGCAGAAAACGTATGGGGCCCTTTTCGCTCAGGAGTTTCGTTGCCGAACCATTGCAAATTGCCATACCCACATCTAGGGTTAGGGTTACGAAAATGAGGTTTTTTACGGTGCCCGGAGAGGCCCGCGCATGGCGCAGTTGGATTCCTGGTCCAAAAGGGAGCAGAAAACGTATGGGGCCCTTTTCGCTCAGGAGTTTCGTTGCCGAGCAATTGTCTAACCCCGACTAGCACCTAGGGTTAGGGTTACGAAAATGAGGTTTTTTACGGTGCCCGGAGAGGCCCGCGCATGGCGCAGTTGGATTCCTGGTCCAAAAGGGAGCAGAAAACGTATGGGGCCCTTTTCGCTCAGGAGTTTCGTTGCCGAACCATTGCAAATTGCCATACCCACATCTAGGGTTAGGGTTACGAAAATGAGTTTTTTTACGGTGCAAGGAGAGGCCCGCGCATGGCGCAGTTGGATTCCTGGTCCAAAAGGGAGCAGAAAACGTATGGGGCCCTTTTCGCTCAGGAGTTTCGTTGCCGAACCATTGCAAATTGCCATACCCACATCTAGGGTTAGGGTTACGAAAATGAGGTTTTTTACAGTGCCCGGAGAGGCCCGCGCATGGCGCAGTTGGATTCCTGGTCCAAAAGGGAGCAGAAAACGTATGGGGCCCTTTTCGCTCAGGAGTTTCGTTGCCGAGCAATTGTCTAACCCCGACTAGCACCTAGGGTTAGGGTTACGAAAATGAGGTTTTTTACGGTGCCCGGAGAGGCCCGCGCATGGCGCAGTTGGATTCCTGGTCCAAAAGGGAGCAGAAAACGTATGGGGCCCTTTTCGCTCAGGAGTTTCGTTGCCGAGCAATTGTCTAACCCCGACTAGCACCTAGGGTTAGGGTTACGAAAATGAGGTTTTTTACGGTGCCCGGAGAGGCCCGCGCATGGCGCAGTTGGATTCCTGGTCCAAAAGGGAGCAGAAAACGTATGGGGCCCTTTTCGCTCAGGAGTTTCGTTGCCGAACCATTGCAAATTGCCATACCCACATCTAGGGTTAGGGTTACGAAAATTAGGTTTTTTACGGTGCAAGGAGAGGCCCGCGCATGGCGCAGTTGGATTCCTGGTCCAAAAGGGACCAGAAAATGTATGGGGCACTTTTCGCTCAGGAGTTTCGTTGCCGAACCATTGCAAATTGCCATACCCACATCTAGGGTTAGGGTTACG
Organism: Poromitra crassiceps; assembly: GCF_964638095.1. Classification (NCBI taxonomy): domain Eukaryota; kingdom Metazoa; phylum Chordata; class Actinopteri; order Beryciformes; family Melamphaidae; genus Poromitra; species Poromitra crassiceps. Next base: position 9,491 of record NW_028151908.1, on the reverse strand, counting down.
AAAATGAGGTTTTTTACGGTGCCCGGAGAGGCCCGCGCATGGCGCAGTTGGATTCCTGGTCCAAAAGGGAGCAGAAAACGTATGGGGCCCTTTTCGCTCAGGAGTTTCGTTGCCGAGCAATTGTCTAACCCCGACTAGCACCTAGGGTTAGGGTTACGAAAATGAGGTTTTTTACGGTGCCCGGAGAGGCCCGCGCATGGCGCAGTTGGATTCCTGGTCCAAAAGGGAGCAGAAAACGTATGGGGCCCTTTTCGCTCAGGAGTTTCGTTGCCGAACCATTGCAAATTGCCATACCCACATCTAGGGTTAGGGTTACGAAAATGAGGTTTTTTACGGTGCAAGGAGAGGCCCGCGCATGGCGCAGTTGGATTCCTGGTCCAAAAGGGAGCAGAAAACGTATGGGGCCCTTTTCGCTCAGGAGTTTCGTTGCCGAACCATTGCAAATTGCCATACCCACATCTAGGGTTAGGGTTACGAAAATGAGGTTTTTTACGGTGCCCGGAGAGGCCCGCGCATGGCGCAGTTGGATTCCTGGTCCAAAAGGGAGCAGAAAACGTATGGGGCCCTTTTCGCTCAGGAGTTTCGTTGCCGAGCAATTGTCTAACCCCGACTAGCACCTAGGGTTAGGGTTACGAAAATGAGGTTTTTTACGGTGCCCGGAGAGGCCCGCGCATGGCGCAGTTGGATTCCTGGTCCAAAAGGGAGCAGAAAACGTATGGGGCCCTTTTCGCTCAGGAGTTTCGTTGCCGAACCATTGCAAATTGCCATACCCACATCTAGGGTTAGGGTTACGAAAATTAGGTTTTTTACGGTGCAAGGAGAGGCCCGCGCATGGCGCAGTTGGATTCCTGGTCCAAAAGGGACCAGAAAATGTATGGGGCACTTTTCGCTCAGGAGTTTCGTTGCCGAACCATTGCAAATTGCCATACCCACATCTAGGGTTAGGGTTACGAAAATGAGGTTTTTTACGGTGCCCGGAGAGGCCCGCGCATGGCGCAGTTGGATTCCTGGTCCAAAAGGGAGCAGAAAACGTATGGGGCCCTTTTCGCTCAGGAGTTTCGTTGCCGAGCAATTGTCTAACCCCGACTAGCACCTAGGGTTAGGGTTACGAAAATGAGGTTTTTTACGGTGCCCGGAGAGGCCCGCGCATGGCGCAGTTGGATTCCTGGTCCAAAAGGGAGCAGAAAACGTATGGGGCCCTTTTCGCTCAGGAGTTTCGTTGCCGAACCATTGCAAATTGCCATACCCACATCTAGGGTTAGGGTTACGAAAATGAGGTTTTTTACGGTGCAAGGAGAGGCCCGCGCATGGCGCAGTTGGATTCCTGGTCCAAAAGGGAGCAGAAAACGTATGGGGCCCTTTTCGCTCAGGAGTTTCGTTGCCGAACCATTGCAAATTGCCATACCCACATCTAGGGTTAGGGTTACGAAAATGAGGTTTTTTACGGTGCCCGGAGAGGCCCGCGCATGGCGCAGTTGGATTCCTGGTCCAAAAGGGAGCAGAAAACGTATGGGGCCCTTTTCGCTCAGGAGTTTCGTTGCCGAGCAATTGTCTAACCCCGACTAGCACCTAGGGTTAGGGTTACGAAAATGAGGTTTTTTACGGTGCCCGGAGAGGCCCGCGCATGGCGCAGTTGGATTCCTGGTCCAAAAGGGAGCAGAAAACGTATGGGGCCCTTTTCGCTCAGGAGTTTCGTTGCCGAACCATTGCAAATTGCCATACCCACATCTAGGGTTAGGGTTACGAAAATGAGGTTTTTTACGGTGCAAGGAGAGGCCCGCGCATGGCGCAGTTGGATTCCTGGTCCAAAAGGGAGCAGAAAACGTATGGGGCCCTTTTCGCTCAGGAGTTTCGTTGCCGAACCATTGCAAATTGCCATACCCACATCTAGGGTTAGGGTTACGAAAATGAGGTTTTTTACGGTGCCCGGAGAGGCCCGCGCATGGCGCAGTTGGATTCCTGGTCCAAAAGGGAGCAGAAAACGTATGGGGCCCTTTTCGCTCAGGAGTTTCGTTGCCGAGCAATTGTCTAACCCCGACTAGCACCTAGGGTTAGGGTTACGAAAATGAGGTTTTTTACGGTGCCCGGAGAGGCCCGCGCATGGCGCAGTTGGATTCCTGGTCCAAAAGGGAGCAGAAAACGTATGGGGCCCTTTTCGCTCAGAGTTTCGTTGCCGAACCATTGCAAATTGCCATACCCACATCTAGGGTTAGGGTTACGAAAATGAGGTTTTTTACGGTGCCAGGAGAGGCCCGCGCATGGCGCAGTTGGATTCCTGGTCCAAAAGGGAGCAGAAAACGTATGGGGCCCTTTTCGCTCAGGAGTTTCGTTGCCGACCATTGCAAATTGCCATACCCACATCTAGGGTTAGGGTTACGAAAATGAGGTTTTTTACGGTGCCCGGAGAGGCCCGCGCATGGCGCAGTTGGATTCCTGGTCCAAAAGGGAGCAGAAAACGTATGGGGCCCTTTTCGCTCAGGAGTTTCGTTGCCGAACCATTGCAAATTGCCATACCCACATCTAGGGTTAGGGTTACGAAAATGAGGTTTTTTACGGTGCCCGGAGAGGCCCGCGCATGGCGCAGTTGGATTCCTGGTCCAAAAGGGAGCAGAAAACGTATGGGGCCCTTTTCGCTCAGGAGTTTCGTTGCCGAGCAATTGTCTAACCCCGACTAGCACCTAGGGTTAGGGTTACGAAAATGAGGTTTTTTACGGTGCCCGGAGAGGCCCGCGCATGGCGCAGTTGGATTCCTGGTCCAAAAGGGAGCAGAAAACGTATGGGCCCTTTTCGCTCAGGAGTTTCGTTGCCGAACCATTGCAAATTGCCATACCCACATCTAGGGTTAGGGTTACGAAAATGAGGTTTTTACGGTGCCCGGAGAGGCCCGCGCATGGCGCAGTTGGATTCCTGGTCCAAAAGGGAGCAGAAAACGTATGGGGCCCTTTTCGCTCAGGAGTTTCGTTGCCGAGCAATTGTCTAACCCCGACTAGCACCTAGGGTTAGGGTTACGAAAATGAGGTTTTTTACGGTGCCCGGAGAGGCCCGCGCATGGCGCAGTTGGATTCCTGGTCCAAAAGGGAGCAGAAAACGTATGGGGCCCTTTTCGCTCAGGAGTTTCGTTGCCGAACCATTGCAAATTGCCATACCCACATCTAGGGTTAGGGTTACGAAAATGAGGTTTTTTACGGTGCCCGGAGAGGCCCGCGCATGGCGCAGTTGGATCCTGGTCCAAAAGGGAGCAGAAAACGTATGGGGCCCTTTTCGCTCAGGAGTTTCGTTGCCGAGCAATTGTCTAACCCCGACTAGCACCTAGGGTTAGGGTTACGAAAATGAGGTTTTTTACGGTGCCCGGAGAGGCCCGCGCATGGCGCAGTTGGATTCCTGGTCCAAAAGGGAGCAGAAAACGTATGGGGCCCTTTTCGCTCAGGAGTTTCGTTGCCGAACCATTGCAAATTGCCATACCCACATCTAGGGTTAGGGTTACGAAAATGAGGTTTTTTACGGTGCCCGGAGAGGCCCGCGCATGGCGCAGTTGGATTCCTGGTCCAAAAGGGAGCAGAAAACGTATGGGGCCCTTTTCGCTCAGGAGTTTCGTTGCCGAGCAATTGTCTAACCCGACTAGCACCTAGGGTTAGGGTTACGAAAATGAGGTTTTTTACGGTGCCCGGAGAGGCCCGCGCATGGCGCAGTTGGATTCCTGGTCCAAAAGGGAGCAGAAAACGTATGGGGCCCTTTTCGCTCAGGAGTTTCGTTGCCGAACCATTGCAAATTGCCATACCCACATCTAGGGTTAGGGTTACGAAAATGAGGTTTTTTACGGTGCCCGGAGAGGCCCGCGCATGGCGCAGTTGGATTCCTGGTCCAAAAGGGAGCAGAAAACGTATGGGGCCCTTTTCGCTCAGGAGTTTCGTTGCCGAGCAATTGTCTAACCCCGACTAGCACCTAGGGTTAGGGTTACGAAAATGAGGTTTTTTACGGTGCCCGGAGAGGCCCGCGCATGGCGCAGTTGGATACCTGGTCCAAAAGGGAGCAGAAAACGTATGGGCCCTTTTCGCTCAGGAGTTTCGTTGCCGAACCATTGCAAATTGCCATACCCACATCTAGGGTTAGGGTTACGAAAATGAGGTTTTTTACGGTGCCCGGAGAGGCCCGCGCATGGCGCAGTTGGATTCCTGGTCCAAAAGGGAGCAGAAAACGTATGGGGCCCTTTTCGCTCAGGAGTTTCGTTGCCGAGCAATTGTCTAACCCGACTAGCACCTAGGGTTAGGGTTACGAAAATGAGGTTTTTTTACGGTGCCCGGAGAGGCCCGCGCATGGCGCAGTTGGATTCCTGGTCCAAAAGGGAGCAGAAAACGTATGGGGCCCTTTTCGCTCAGGAGTTTCGTTGCCGAACCATTGCAAATTGCCATACCCACATCTAGGGTTAGGGTTACGAAAATGAGGTTTTTTACGGTGCCCGGAGAGGCCCGCGCATGGCGCAGTTGGATTCCTGGTCCAAAAGGGAGCAGAAAACGTATGGGGCCCTTTTCGCTCAGGAGTTTCGTTGCCGAACCATTGCAAATTGCCATACCCACATCTAGGGTTAGGGTTACGAAATGAGGTTTTTTACGGTGCCCGGAGAGGCCCGCGCATGGCGCAGTTGGATTCCTGGTCCAAAAGGGAGCAGAAAACGTATGGGGCCCTTTTCGCTCAGGAGTTTCGTTGCCGAGCAATTGTCTAACCCCGACTAGCACCTAGGGTTAGGGTTACGAAAATGAGGTTTTTTACGGTGCCCGGAGAGGCCCGCGCATGGCGCAGTTGGATTCCTGGTCCAAAAGGGAGCAGAAAACGTATGGGGCCCTTTTCGCTCAGGAGTTTCGTTGCCGAACCATTGCAAATTGCCATACCCACATCTAGGGTTAGGGTTACAAAATGAGGTTTTTTACGGTGCCCGGAGAGGCCCGCGCATGGTGCAGTTGGATTCCTGGTCCAAAAGGGAGCAGAAAACGTATGGGGCCCTTTTCGCTCAGGAGTTTCGTTGCCGAGCAATTGTCTAACCCCGACTAGCACCTAGGGTTAGGGTTACGAAAATGAGGTTTTTTACGGTGCCCGGAGAGGCCCGCGCATGGCGCAGTTGGATTCCTGGTCCAAAAGGGAGCAGAAAACGTATGGGGCCCTTTTCGCTCAGGAGTTTCGTTGCCGAACCATTGCAAATTGCCATACCCACATCTAGGGTTAGGGTTACGAAAATGAGGTTTTTTACGTTGCCCGGAGAGGCCCGCGCATGGCGCAGTTGGATTCCTGGTCCAAAAGGGAGCAGAAAACGTATGGGGCCCTTTTCGCTCAGGAGTTTCGTTGCCGAGCAATTGTCTAACCCCGACTAGCACTAGGGTTAGGGTTACGAAAATGAGGTTTTTTACGGTGCCCGGAGAGGCCCGCGCATGGCGCAGTTGGATTCCTGGTCCAAAAGGGAGCAGAAAACGTATGGGGCCCTTTTCGCTCAGGAGTTTCGTTGCCGAACCATTGCAAATTGCCATACCACATCTAGGGTTAGGGTTACGAAAATGAGGTTTTTTACGGTGCCCGGAGAGGCCCGCGCATGGCGCAGTTGGATTCCTGGTCCAAAAGGGAGCAGAAAACGTATGGGGCCCTTTTCGCTCAGGAGTTTCGTTGCCGAGCAATTGTCTAACCCCGACTAGCACCTAGGGTTAGGGTTACGAAAATGAGGTTTTTTACGGTGCCCGGAGAGGCCCGCGCATGGCGCAGTTGGATTCCTGGTCCAAAAGGGAGCAGAAAACGTATGGGGCCCTATTCGCTCAGGAGTTTCGTTGCCGAACCATTGCAAATTGCCATACCCACATCTAGGGTTAGGGTTACGAAAATGAGGTTTTTTACGGTGCCCGGAGAGGCCCGCGCATGGCGCAGTTGGATTCCTGGTCCAAAAGGGAGCAGAAAACGTATGGGGCCCTTTTCGCTCAGGAGTTTCGTTGCGAGCAATTGTCTAACCCCGACTAGCACCTAGGGTTAGGGTTACGAAAATGAGGTTTTTTACGGTGCCCGGAGAGGCCCGCGCATGGCGCAGTTGGATTCCTGGTCCAAAAGGGAGCAGAAAACGTATGGGGCCCTTTTCGCTCAGGAGTTTTCGTTGCCGAACCATTGCAAATTGCCATACCCACATCTAGGGTTAGGGTTACGAAAATGAGGTTTTTTACGGTGCCCGGAGAGGCCCGCGCATGGCGCAGTTGGATTCCTGGTCCAAAAGGGAGCAGAAAACGTATGGGGCCCTTTTCGCTCAGGAGTTTCGTTGCCGAACCATTGCAAATTGCCATACCCACATCTAGGGTTAGGGTTACGAAAATGAGGTTTTTTACGGTGCCCGGAGAGGCCCGCGCATGGCGCAGTTGGATTCCTGGTCCAAAAGGGAGCAGAAAACGTATGGGGCCCTTTTCGCTCAGGAGTTTCGTTGCCGAACCATTGCAAATTGCCATACCCACATCTAGGGTTAGGGTTACGAAAATGAGGTTTTTTACGGTGCAAGGAGAGGCCCCGCGCATGGCGCAGTTGGATTCCTGGTCCAAAAGGGAGCAGAAAACGTATGGGGCCCTTTTCGCTCAGGAGTTTCGTTGCCGAACCATTGCAAATTGCCATACCCACATCTAGGGTTAGGGTTACGAAAATGAGGTTTTTTACGGTGCCCGGAGAGGCCCGCGCATGGTGCAGTTGGATTCCTGGTCCAAAAGGGAGCAGAAAACGTATGGGGCCCTTTTCGCTCAGGAGTTTCGTTGCCGAGCAATTGTCTAACCCCGACTAGCACCTAGGGTTAGGGTACGAAAATGAGGTTTTTTACGGTGCCCGGAGAGGCCCGCGCATGGCGCAGTTGGATTCCTGGTCCAAAAGGGAGCAGAAAACGTATGGGGCCCTTTTCGCTCAGGAGTTTCGTTGCCGAACCATTGCAAATTGCCATACCCACATCTAGGGTTAGGGTTACGAAAATGAGTTTTTTTACGGTGCCCGGAGAGGCCCGCGCATGGCGCAGTTGGATTCCTGGTCCAAAAGGGAGCAGAAAACGTATGGGGCCCTTTTCGCTCAGGAGTTTCGTTGCCGAACCATTGCAAATTGCCATACCCACATCTAGGGTTAGGGTTACGAAAATGAGGTTTTTTACGGTGCAAGGAGAGGCCCGCGCATGGCGCAGTTGGATTCCTGGTCCAAAAGGGAGCAGAAACGTATGGGGCCCTTTTCGCTCAGGAGTTTCGTTGCCGAACCATTGCAAATTGCCATACCCACATCTAGGGTTAGGGTTACGAAAATGAGGTTTTTTACGGTGCCCGGAGAGGCCCGCGCATGGCGCAGTTGGATTCCTGGTCCAAAAGGGAGCAGAAAACGTATGGGGCCCTTTTCGCTCAGGAGTTTCGTTGCCGAACCATTGCAAATTGCCATACCCACATCTAGGGTTAGGGTTACGAAAATGAGGTTTTTTACGGTGCCCGGAGAGGCCCGCGCATGGCGCAGTTGGATTCCTGGTCCAAAAGGGAGCAGAAAACGTATGGGGCCCTTTTCGCTCAGGAGTTTCGTTGCCGAGCAATTGTCTAACCCGACTAGCACCTAGGGTTAGGGTTACGAAAATGAGGTTTTTTACGGTGCCCGGAGAGGCCCGCGCATGGCGCAGTTGGATACCTGGTCCAAAAGGGAGCAGAAAACGTATGGGGCCCTATTCGCTCAGGAGTTTCGTTGCCGAACCATTGCAAATTGCCATACCCACATCTAGGGTTAGGGTTACGAAAATGAGGTTTTTTACGGTGCCCGGAGAGGCCCGCGCATGGCGCAGTTGGATTCCTGGTCCAAAAGGGAGCAGAAAACGTATGGGGCCCTTTTCGCTCAGGAGTTTCGTTGCCGAAGCAATTGTCTAACCCGACTAGCACCTAGGGTTAGGGTTACGAAAATTGAGGTTTTTTACGGTGCCCGGAGAGGCCCGCGCATGGCGCAGTTGGATTCTGGTCCAAAAGGGAGCAGAAAACGTATGGGGCCCTTTCGCTCAGGAGTTTCGTTGCCCGAACCATTGCAAATTGCCATACCCACATCTAGGGTTAGGGTTACGAAAATGAGGTTTTTTTACGGTGCCCGGAGAGGCCCGCGCATGGCGCAGTTGGATTCCTGTCCAAAAGGGAGCAGAAAACGTATGGGGCCCTTTTCGCTCAGGAGTTTCGTTGCCGAACCATTGCAAATTGCCATACCCACATCTAGGGTTAGGGTTACGAAAATGAGGTTTTTTACGGTGCCCGGAGAGGCCCGCGCATGGCGCAGTTGGATTCCTGGTCCAAAAGGGAGCAGAAAACGTATGGGGCCCTTTTCGCTCAGGAGTTTCATTGCCGAACCATTGCAAATTGCCATACCCACATCTAGGGTTAGGGTTACGAAAATGAGGTTTTTTACGGTGCCCGGAGAGGCCCGCGCATGGCGCAGTTGGATTCCTGGTCCAAAAGGGAGCAGAAAACGTATGGGGCCCTTTTCGCTCAGGAGTTTCGTTGCCGAGCAATTGTCTAACCCGACTAGCACCTAGGGTTAGGGTTACGAAAATGAGGTTTTTTACGGTGCCCGGAGAGGCCCGCGCATGGCGCAGTTGGATTCCTGGTCCAAAAGGGAGCAGAAAACGTATGGGGCCCTTTTCGCTCAGGAGTTTCGTTGCCGAACCATTGCAAATTGCCATACCCACATCTAGGGTTAGGGTTACGAAAATGAGGTTTTTTACGGTGCCCGGAGAGGCCCGCGCATGGCGCAGTTGGATTCCTGGTCCAAAAGGGAGCAGAAAACGTATGGGCCCTTTTCGCTCAGGAGTTTCGTTGCCGAGCAATTGTCTAACCCCGACTAGCACCTAGGGTTAGGGTTACGAAAATGAGGTTTTTTACGGTGCCCGGAGAGGCCCCGCGCATGGCGCAGTTGGATTCCTGGTCCAAAAGGGAGCAGAAAACGTATGGGGCCCTTTTCGCTCAGGAGTTTCGTTGCCGACGCAATTGTCTAACCCGACTAGCACTAGGGTTAGGGTTACGAAAATGAGGTTTTTTACGGTGCCCGGAGAGGCCCGCGCATGGCGCAGTTGGATTCCTGGTCCAAAAGGGAGCAGAAAACGTATGGGGCCCTTTTCGCTCAGGAGTTTCGTTGCCGAACCATTGCAAATTGCCATACCCACATCTAGGGTTAGGGTTACGAAAATGAGGTTTTTTAACGGTGCCCGGAGAGGGCCCGCGCATGGCGCAGTTGGATTCCTGGTCCAAAAGGGAGCAGAAAACGTATGGGGCCCTTTTCGCTCAGGAGTTTCGTTGCCGAACCATTGCAAATTGCCATACCACATCTAGGGTTAGGGTTACGAAAATGAGGTTTTTTACGGTGCCCGGAGAGGCCCGCGCATGGCGCAGTTGGATTCCTGGTCCAAAAGGGAGCAGAAAACGTATGGGCCCTTTTCGCTCAGGAGTTTCATTGCCGAACCATTGCAAATTGCCATACCCACATCTAGG
>NW_028151909.1:0-128629 GCF_964638095.1 Poromitra crassiceps | reverse complement strand
AGCCTCTCTGGTCTCAAGTCTGATTTTGGAAAAAAAAAAAAAAAAAAAATCCAAAATCAGACAGAGTGTTGACACCAGAGAGGCTAAGACCGCATTGACTCAGTGCGGTATTCAGCCTCTCTGGTGTCAAGTCTGATTTTGGAAAAAAAAAAAAAAAAATCCAAAATCAGACAGAGTGTTGAGACCAGAGAGGCTAAGACCGCATTGACTCAGTGCGGTATTCAGCCTCTCTGGTGTCAAGTCTGATTTTGGAAAAAAAAAAAAAAAATCCCAAAATCAGACAGAGTGTTGACACCAGAGAGGCTAAGACCGCATTGACTCAGTGCGGTATTCGCCTCTCTGGTGTCAAGTCTGATTTTGGAAAAAAAAAAAAAAAATCCAAAATCAGACAGAGTGTTGACACCAGAGAGGCTAAGACCGCATTGACTCAGTGCGGTATTCAGCCTCTCTGGTGTCAAGTCTGATTTTGGAAAAAAAAAAAAAAAATCCAAAATCAGACAGAGTGTTGAGACCAGAGAGGCTAAGACCGCATTGACTCAGTGCGGTATGCAGCCTCTCTGGTGTCAAGTCTGATTTTGGAAAAAAAAAAAAAAAATCCAAAATCAGACAGAGTGTTGACACCAGAGAGGCTAAGACCGCATTGACTCAGTGCGGTATTCAGCCTCTCTGGTGTCAAGTCTGATTTTGGAAAAAAAAAAAAAAAAATCCAAAATCAGACAGAGTGTTGACACCAGAGAGGCTAAGACCGCATTGACTCAGTGCGGTATTCAGCCTCTCTGGTGTCAAGTCTGATTTTGGAAAAAAAAAAAAAAAAAATCCAAAATCAGACAGAGTGTTGAGACCAGAGAGGCTAAGAGCGCATTGACTCAGTGCGGTATGCAGCCTCTCTGGTGTCAAGTCTGATTTGAAAAAAAAAAAAAAAAATCCAAAATCAGACAGAGTGTTGAGACCAGAGAGGCTAAGACCGCATTGACTCAGTGCGGTATTCAGCCTCTCTGGTGTCAAGTCTGATTTTGGAAAAAAAAAACAAGACCAGAGAGGCTAAGACCGCATTGACTCAGTGCGGTATTCAGCCTCTCTGGTGTCAAGTCTGATTTTGGAAAAAAAAAAAAAAAAAATCCAAAATCAGACAGAGTGTTGAGACCAGAGAGGCTAAGACCGCATTGACGCAGTGCGGTATTCAGCCTCTCTGGTGTCAAGTCTGATTTTGGAAAAAAAAAAAAAAAATCCAAAATCAGACAGAGTGTTGACACCAGAGAGGCTAAGACTGCATTGACTCAGTGCGGTATTCAGCCTCTCTGGTGTCAAGTCTGATTTTGGAAAAAAAAAAAAAAATCCAAAATCAGACAGAGTGTTGACACCAGAGAGGCTAAGACCGCATTGACTCAGTGCGGTATTCAGCCTCTCTGGTGTCAAGTCTGATTTTGGAAAAAAAAAAAAAAAAATCCAAAATCAGACAGAGTGTTGACACCAGAGAGGCTAAGACCGCATTGACTCAGTGCGGTATTCAGCCTCTCTGGTGTCAAGTCTGATTTTGGAAAAAAAAAAAAAAAATCCAAAATCAGACAGAGTGTTGAGACCAGAGAGGCTAAGAGCGCATTGACTCAGTGCGGTATGCAGCCTCTCTGGTGTCAAGTCTGATTTTGGAAAAAAAAAAAAAAAAAATCCAAAATCAGACAGAGTGTTGACACCAGAGAGGCTAAGACCGCATTGACTCAGTGCGGTATTCAGCCTCTCTGGTGTCAAGTCTGATTTTGGAAAAAAAAAAAAAAATCCAAAATCAGACAGAGTGTTGACACCAGAGAGGCTAAGACCGCATTGACTCAGTGCGGTATTCAGCCTCTCTGGTGTCAAGTCTGATTTTGGAAAAAAAAAAAAAAAAATCCAAAATCAGACAGAGTGTTGAGACCAGAGAGGCTAAGAGCGCATTGACTCAGTGCGGTATGCAGCCTCTCTGGTGTCAAGTCTGATTTGAAAAAAAAAAAAAAAAAAATCCAAAATCAGACAGAGTGTTGAGACCAGAGAGGCTAAGACCGCATTGACTCAGTGCGGTATTCAGCCTCTCTGGTGTCAAGTCTGATTTTGGAAAAAAAAAAAAGACCAGAGAGGCTAAGACCGCATTGACTCAGTGCGGTATTCAGCCTCTCTGGTGTCAAGTCTGATTTTGGAAAAAAAAAAAAAAAATCCCAAATCAGACAGAGTGTTGAGACCAGAGAGGCTAAGACCGCATTGACGCAGTGCGGTATTCAGCCTCTCTGGTGTCAAGTCTGATTTTGGAAAAAAAAAAAAAAAATCCAAAATCAGACAGAGTGTTGACACCAGAGAGGCTAAGACCGCATTGACTCAGTGCGGTATTCAGCCTCTCTGGTGTCAAGTCTGATTTTGGAAAAAAAAAAAAAAATCCAAAATCAGACAGAGTGTTGACACCAGAGAGGCTAAGACCGCATTGACTCAGTGCGGTATTCAGCCTCTCTGGTGTCAAGTCTGATTTTGGAAAAAAAAAAAAAAATCCAAAATCAGACAGAGTGTTGACACCAGAGAGGCTAAGACCGCATTGACTCAGTGCGGTATTCAGCCTCTCTGGTGTCAAGTCTGATTTTGGAAAAAAAAAAAAAAAATCCAAAATCAGACAGTGTTGAGACCAGAGAGGCTAAGACCGCATTGACTCAGTGCGGTATTCAGCCTCTCTGGTGTCAAGTCTGATTTTGGAAAAAAAAAAAAAAAAAATCCAAAATCAGACAGAGTGTTGAGACCAGAGAGGCTAAGACCGCATTGACTCAGTGCGGTATTCAGCCTCTCTGGTGTCAAGTCTGATTTTGGAAAAAAAAAAAAAAAAATCCAAAATCAGACAGAGTGTTGACACCAGAGAGGCTAAGACCGCATTGACTCAGTGCGGTATTCAGCCTCTCTGGTGTCAAGTCTGATTTTGGAAAAAAAAAAAAAAAAATCCAAAATCAGACAGAGTGTTGACACCAGAGAGGCTAAGACCGCATTGACTCAGTGCGGTATTCAGCCTCTCTGGTGTCAAGTCTGATTTTGGAAAAAAAAAAAAAAAAATCCAAAATCAGACAGAGTGTTGACACCAGAGAGGCTAAGACCGCATTGACTCAGTGCGGTATTCAGCCTCTCTGGTGTCAAGTCTGATTTTGGAAAAAAAAAAAAAAAATCCAAAATCAGACAGAGTGTTGACACCAGAGAGGCTAAGACCGCATTGACTCAGTGCGGTATTCAGCCTCTCTGGTGTCAAGTCTGATTTTGGAAAAAAAAAAAAAAAAAATCCAAAATCAGACAGAGTGTTGAGACCAGAGAGGCTAAGAGCGCATTGACTCAGTGCGGTATGCAGCCTCTCTGGTGTCAAGTCTGATTTTGGAAAAAAAAAAAAAAAAATCCAAAATCAGACAGAGTGTTGACACCAGAGAGGCTAAGACCGCATTGACTCAGTGCGGTATTCAGCCTCTCTGGTGTCAAGTCTGATTTTGGGAAAAAAGAAAAAAAAAATCCAAAATCAGACAGAGTGTTGACACCAGAGAGGCTAAGACCGCATTGACTCAGTGCGGTATTCAGCCTCTCTGGTGTCAAGTCTGATTTTGGAAAAAAAAAAAAAAAATCCAAAATCAGACAGAGTGTTGACACCAGAGAGGCTAAGACCGCATTGACTCAGTGCGGTATTCAGCCTCTCTGGTGTCAAGTCTGATTTTGGAAAAAAAAAAAAAAAATCCAAAATCAGACAGAGTGTTGACACCAGAGAGGCTAAGACCGCATTGACTCAGTGCGGTATTCAGCCTCTCTGGTGTCAAGTCTGATTTTGGAAAAAAAAAAAAAAAAAAAATCCAAAATCAGACAGAGTGTTGACACCAGAGAGGCTAAGACCGCATTGACTCAGTGCGGTATTCAGCCTCTCTGGTGTCAAGTCTGATTTTGGAAAAAAAAAAAAAAAAATCCAAAATCAGACAGAGTGTTGACACCAGAGAGGCTAAGACCGCATTGACTCAGTGCGGTATTCAGCCTCTCTGGTGTCAAGTCTGATTTTGGAAAAAAAAAAAAAAAATCCAAAATCAGACAGAGTGTTGACACCAGAGAGGCTAAGACCGCATTGACTCAGTGCGGTATTCAGCCTCTCTGGTGTCAAGTCTGATTTTGGAAAAAAAAAAAAAAAAAATCCAAAATCAGACAGAGTGTTGACACCAGAGAGGCTAAGACCGCATTGACTCAGTGCGGTATTCAGCCTCTCTGGTGTCAAGTCTGATTTTGGAAAAAAAAAAAAAAAATCCAAAATCAGACAGAGTGTTGAGACCAGAGAGGCTAAGACCGCATTGACTCAGTGCGGTATTCAGCCTCTCTGGTGTCAAGTCTGATTTTAGAAAAAAAAAAAAAAAAAATCCAAAATCAGACAGAGTGTTGAGACCAGAGAGGCTAAGACCGCATTGACTCAGTGCGGTATTCAGCCTCTCTGGTGTCAAGTCTGATTTTGGAAAAAAAAAAAAAAAAAATCCAAAATCAGACAGAGTGTTGACACCAGAGAGGCTAAGAGCGCATTGACTCAGTGCGGTATTCAGCCTCTCTGGTGTCAAGTCTGATTTTGGAAAAAAAAAAAAAAAAATCCAAAATCAGACAGAGTGTTGAGACCAGAGAGGCTAAGACCGCATTGACTCAGAGAGGCTAAGACCGCATTGACTCAGTGCGGTATTCAGCCTCTCTGGTGTCAAGTCTGATTTTGGAAAAAAAAAAAAAAATCCAAAATCAGACAGAGTGTTGACACCAGAGAGGCTAAGACCGCATTGACTCAGTGCGGTATTCAGCCTCTCTGGTGTCAAGTCTGATTTTGGAAAAAAAAAAAAAAATCCAAAATCAGACAGAGTGTTGAGACCAGAGAGGCTAAGAGCGCATTGACTCAGTGCGGTATGCAGCCTCTCTGGTGTCAAGTCTGATTTTGGAAAAAAAAAAAAAAAAAATCCAAAATCAGACAGAGTGTTGAGACCAGAGAGGCTAAGACCGCATTGACTCAGTGCGGTATTCAGCCTCTCTGGTGTCAGTCTGATTTTGGAAAAAAAAAAAAAAAAATCCAAAATCAGACAGAGTGTTGACACCAGAGAGGCTAAGACCGCATTGACTCAGTGCGGTATTCAGCCTCTCTGGTGTCAAGTCTGATTTTGAAAAAAAAAAAAAAAATCCAAAATCAGACAGAGTGTTGAGACCAGAGAGGCTAAGAGCGCATTGACTCAGTGCGGTATGCAGCCTCTCTGGTGTCAAGTCTGATTTTGGAAAAAAAAAAAAAAAAAATCCAAAATCAGACAGAGTGTTGAGACCAGAGAGGCTAAGACCGCATTGACTCAGTGCGGTATTCAGCCTCTCTGGTGTCAAGTCTGATTTTGGAAAAAAAAAAAAAAATCCAAAATCAGACAAAGTGTTGACACCAGAGAGGCTAAGACCGCATTGACTCAGTGCGGTATTCAGCCTCTCTGGTGTCAAGTCTGATTTTAGAAAAAAAAAAAAAAAAAAAAAATCCAAAATCAGACAGAGTGTTGACACCAGAGAGGCTAAGACCGCATTGACTCAGTGCGGTATTCAGCCTCTCTGGTGTCAAGTCTGATTTTGGAAAAAAAAAAAAAAAAATCCAAAATCAGACAGAGTGTTGAGACCAGAGAGGCTAAGACCGCATTGACTCAGTGCGGTATTCAGCCTCTCTGGTGTCAAGTCTGATTTTGGACAAAAAAAAAAAAATCCAAAATCAGACAGAGTGTTGACACCAGAGAGGCTAAGACCGCATTGACTCAGTGCGGTATTCAGCCTCTCTGGTGTCAAGTCTGATTTTGGAAAAAAAAAAAAAAAATCCAAAATCAGACAGAGTGTTGACACCAGAGAGGCTAAGACCGCATTGACTCAGTGCGGTATTCAGCCTCTCTGGTGTCAAGTCTGATTTTGGAAAAAAAAAAAAAAAAAATCCAAAATCAGACAGAGTGTTGAGACCAGAGAGGCTAAGACCGCATTGACTCAGTGCGGTATTCAGCCTCTCTGGTGTCAAGTCTGATTTTATAAAAAAAAAAAAAAAAAAATCCAAAATCAGACAGAGTGTTGAGACCAGAGAGGCTAAGACCGCATTGACTCAGTGCGGTATTCAGCCTCTCTGGTGTCAAGTCTGATTTTGGAAAAAAAAAAAAAAAAATCCAAAATCAGACAGTGTTGACACCAGAGAGGCTAAGAGCGCATTGACTCAGTGCGGTATTCAGCCTCTCTGGTGTCAAGTCTGATTTTGGAAAAAAAAAAAAAAAATCCAAAATCAGACAGAGTGTTGAGACCAGAGAGGCTAAGACCGCATTGACTCAGTGCGGTATTCAGCCTCTCTGGTGTCAAGTCTGATTTTGGAAAAAAAAAAAAAAAAATCCAAAATCAGACAGAGTGTTGACACCAGAGAGGCTAAGACCGCATTGACTCAGTGCGGTATTCAGCCTCTCTGGTGTCAAGTCTGATTTTGGAAAAAAAAAAAAAAATCCAAAATCAGACAGAGTGTTGACACCAGAGAGGCTAAGACCGCATTGACTCAGTGCGGTATTCAGCCTCTCTGGTGTCAAGTCTGATTTTGGAAAAAAAAAAAAAAATCCAAAATCAGACAGAGTGTTGAGACCAGAGAGGCTAAGAGCGCATTGACTCAGTGCGGTATGCAGCCTCTCTGGTGTCAAGTCTGATTTTGGAAAAAAAAAAAAAAAAAATCCAAAATCAGACAGAGTGTTGAGACCAGAGAGGCTAAGACCGCATTGACTCAGTGCGGTATTCAGCCTCTCTGGTGTCAAGTCTGATTTTGGAAAAAAAAAAAAAAAAATCCAAAATCAGACAGAGTGTTGACACCAGAGAGGCTAAGACCGCATTGACTCAGAGAGGCTAAGACCGCATTGACTCAGTGCGGTATTCAGCCTCTCTGGTGTCAAGTCTGATTTTGGAAAAAAAAAAAAAAATCCAAAATCAGACAGAGTGTTGACACCAGAGAGGCTAAGACCGCATTGACTCAGTGCGGTATTCAGCCTCTCTGGTGTCAAGTCTGATTTTGGAAAAAAAAAAAAAAAATCCAAAATCAGACAGAGTGTTGAGACCAGAGAGGCTAAGACCGCATTGACTCAGTGCGGTATTCAGCCTCTCTGGTGTCAAGTCTGATTTTGGAAAAAAAAAAAAAATCCAAAATCAGACAGAGTGTTGACACCAGAGAGGCTAAGACCGCATTGACTCAGTGCGGTATTCAGCCTCTCTGGTGTCAAGTCTGATTTTGGAAAAAAAAAAAAAAAAATCCAAAATCAGACAGAGTGTTGACACCAGAGAGGCTAAGACCGCATTGACTCAGTGCGGTATTCAGCCTCTCTGGTGTCAAGTCTGATTTTGGAAAAAAAAAAAAAAAAATCCAAAATCAGACAGAGTGTTGAGACCAGAGAGGCTAAGACCGCATTGACTCAGTGCGGTATTCAGCCTCTCTGGTGTCAAGTCTGATTTTATAAAAAAAAAAAAAAAAAAAATCAAAATCAGACAGAGTGTTGAGACCAGAGAGGCTAAGACCGCATTGACTCAGTGCGGTATTCAGCCTCTCTGGTGTCAAGTCTGATTTTGGAAAAAAAAAAAAAAAAATCCAAAATCAGACAGTGTTGACACCAGAGAGGCTAAGAGCGCATTGACTCAGTGCGGTATTCAGCCTCTCTGGTGTCAAGTCTGATTTTGGAAAAAAAAAAAAAAAAATCCAAAATCAGACAGAGTGTTGAGACCAGAGAGGCTAAGACCGCATTGACTCAGTGCGGTATTCAGCCTCTCTGGTGTCAAGTCTGATTTTGGAAAAAAAAAAAAAAAAAATCCAAAATCAGACAGAGTGTTGACACCAGAGAGGCTAAGACCGCATTGACTCAGTGCGGTATTCAGCCTCTCTGGTGTCAAGTCTGATTTTGGAAAAAAAAAAAAAAATCCAAAATCAGACAGAGTGTTGACACCAGAGAGGCTAAGACCGCATTGACTCAGTGCGGTATTCAGCCTCTCTGGTGTCAAGTCTGATTTTGGAAAAAAAAAAAAAAATCCAAAATCAGACAGAGTGTTGAGACCAGAGAGGCTAAGAGCGCATTGACTCAGTGCGGTATGCAGCCTCTCTGGTGTCAAGTCTGATTTTGGAAAAAAAAAAAAAAAAAATCCAAAATCAGACAGAGTGTTGAGACCAGAGAGGCTAAGACCGCATTGACTCAGTGCGGTATTCAGCCTCTCTGGTGTCAAGTCTGATTTTGGAAAAAAAAAAAAAAAAAATCCAAAATCAGACAGAGTGTTGACACCAGAGAGGCTAAGACCGCATTGACTCAGAGAGGCTAAGACCGCATTGACTCAGTGCGGTATTCAGCCTCTCTGGTGTCAAGTCTGATTTTGGAAAAAAAAAAAAAAATCCAAAATCAGACAGAGTGTTGACACCAGAGAGGCTAAGACCGCATTGACTCAGTGCGGTATTCAGCCTCTCTGGTGTCAAGTCTGATTTTGGAAAAAAAAAAAAAAATCCAAAATCAGACAGAGTGTTGAGACCAGAGAGGCTAAGAGCGCATTGACTCAGTGCGGTATGCAGCCTCTCTGGTGTCAAGTCTGATTTTTGAAAAAAAAAAAAAAAAAATCCAAAATCAGACAGAGTGTTGAGACCAGAGAGGCTAAGACCGCATTGACTCAGTGCGGTATTCAGCCTCTCTGGTGTCAAGTCTGATTTTGGAAAAAAAAAAAAAAAAAATCCAAAATCAGACAGAGTGTTGACACCAGAGAGGCTAAGACCGCATTGACTCAGTGCGGTATTCAGCCTCTCTGGTGTCAAGTCTGATTTTGGAAAAAAAAAAAAAAAATCCAAAATCAGACAGAGTGTTGAGACCAGAGAGGCTAAGAGCGCATTGACTCAGTGCGGTATGCAGCCTCTCTGGTGTCAAGTCTGATTTTGGAAAAAAAAAAAAAAAAATCCAAAATCAGACAGAGTGTTGAGACCAGAGAGGCTAAGACCGCATTGACTCAGTGCGGTATTCAGCCTCTCTGGTGTCAAGTCTGATTTTGGAAAAAAAAAAAAAATCCAAAATCAGACAAAGTGTTGACACCAGAGAGGCTAAGACCGCATTGACTCAGTGCGGTATTCAGCCTCTCTGGTGTCAAGTCTGATTTTAGAAAAAAAAAAAAAAAAAAAAAATCCAAAATCAGACAGAGTGTTGACACCAGAGAGGCTAAGACCGCATTGACTCAGTGCGGTATTCAGCCTCTCTGGTGTCAAGTCTGATTTTGGAAAAAAAAAAAAAAAAATCCATAATCAGACAGAGTGTTGAGACCAGAGAGGCTAAGACCGCATTGACTCAGTGCGGTATTCAGCCTCTCTGGTGTCAAGTCTGATTTTGGAAAAAAAAAAAAAAATCCAAAATCAGACAGAGTGTTGACACCAGAGAGGCTAAGACCGCATTGACTCAGTGCGGTATTCAGCCTCTCTGGTGTCAAGTCTGATTTTGGAAAAAAAAAAAAAAAAATCCAAAATCAGACAGAGTGTTGACACCAGAGAGGCTAAGACTGCATTGACTCAGTGCGGTATTCAGCCTCTCTGGTGTCAAGTCTGATTTTGGAAAAAAAAAAAAAAAAATCCAAAATCAGACAGAGTGTTGAGACCAGAGAGGCTAAGACCGCATTGACTCAGTGCGGTATTCAGCCTCTCTGGTGTCAAGTCTGATTTTATAAAAAAAAAAAAAAAAAATCCAAAATCAGACAGAGTGTTGAGACCAGAGAGGCTAAGACCGCATTGACTCAGTGCGGTATTCAGCCTCTCTGGTGTCAAGTCTGATTTTGGAAAAAAAAAAAAAAAAAAATCCAAAATCAGACAGTGTTGACACCAGAGAGGCTAAGAGCGCATTGACTCAGTGCGGTATTCAGCCTCTCTGGTGTCAAGTCTGATTTTGGAAAAAAAAAAAAAAAATCCAAAATCAGACAGAGTGTTGAGACCAGAGAGGCTAAGACCGCATTGACTCAGAGAGGCTAAGACCGCATTGACTCAGTGCGGTATTCAGCCTCTCTGGTGTCAAGTCTGATTTTGGAAAAAAAAAAAAAATCCAAAATCAGACAGAGTGTTGACACCAGAGAGGCTAAGACCGCATTGACTCAGTGCGGTATTCAGCCTCTCTGGTGTCAAGTCTGATTTTGGAAAAAAAAAAAAAAATCCAAAATCAGACAGAGTGTTGAGACCAGAGAGGCTAAGAGCGCATTGACTCAGTGCGGTATGCAGCCTCTCTGGTGTCAAGTCTGATTTTGGAAAAAAAAAAAAAAAAAATCCAAAATCAGACAGAGTGTTGAGACCAGAGAGGCTAATACCGCATTGACTCAGTGCGGTATTCAGCCTCTCTGGTGTCGTCTGATTTTGGAAAAAAAAAAAAAAAAAATCCAAAATCAGACAGAGTGTTGACACCAGAGAGGCTAAGACCGCATTGACTCAGTGCGGTATTCAGCCTCTCTGGTGTCAAGTCTGATTTTGGAAAAAAAAAAAAAAATCCAAAATCAGACAGAGTGTTGAGACCAGAGAGGCTAAGAGCGCATTGACTCAGTGCGGTATTCAGCCTCTCTGGTGTCAAGTCTGATTTTGGAAAAAAAAAAAAAATCCAAAATCAGACAAAGTGTTGACACCAGAGAGGCTAAGACCGCATTGACTCAGTGCGGTATTCAGCCTCTCTGGTGTCAAGTCTGATTTTAGAAAAAAAAAAAAAAAAAAAAAATCCAAAATCAGACAGAGTGTTGACACCAGAGAGGCTAAGACCGCATTGACTCAGTGCGGTATTCAGCCTCTCTGGTGTCAAGTCTGATTTTGGAAAAAAAAAAAAAAAAATCCAAAATCAGACAGAGTGTTGAGACCAGAGAGGCTAAGACCGCATTGACTCAGTGCGGTATTCAGCCTCTCTGGTGTCAAGTCTGATTTTAGAAAAAAAAAAAAAAAAAAAAAAATCCAAAATCAGACAGAGTGTTGACACCAGAGAGGCTAAGACCGCATTGACTCAGTGCGGTATTCAGCCTCTCTGGTGTCAAGTCTGATTTTGGAAAAAAAAAAAAAAAAATCCAAAATCAGACAGAGTGTTGAGACCAGAGAGGCTAAGACCGCATTGACTCAGTGCGGTATTCAGCCTCTCTGGTGTCAAGTCTGATTTTGGAAAAAAAAAAAAAATCCAAAATCAGACAAAGTGTTGACACCAGAGAGGCTAAGACCGCATTGACTCAGTGCGGTATTCAGCCTCTCTGGTGTCAAGTCTGATTTTAGAAAAAAAAAAAAAAAAAAAAAAATCCAAAATCAGACAGAGTGTTGACACCAGAGAGGCTAAGACCGCATTGACTCAGTGCGGTATTCAGCCTCTCTGGTGTCAAGTCTGATTTTGGAAAAAAAAAAAAAAAAAATCCATAATCAGACAGAGTGTTGAGACCAGAGAGGCTAAGACCGCATTGACTCAGTGCGGTATTCAGCCTCTCTGGTGTCAAGTCTGATTTTGGAAAAAAAAAAAAAATCCAAAATCAGACAGAGTGTTGACACCAGAGAGGCTAAGACCGCATTGACTCAGTGCGGTATTCAGCCTCTCTGGTGTCAAGTCTGATTTTGGAAAAAAAAAAAAAAAAATCCAAAATCAGACAGAGTGTTGACACCAGAGAGGCTAAGACTGCATTGACTCAGTGCGGTATTCAGCCTCTCTGGTGTCAAGTCTGATTTTGGAAAAAAAAAAAAAAAAATCCAAAATCAGACAGAGTGTTGAGACCAGAGAGGCTAAGACCGCATTGACTCAGTGCGGTATTCAGCCTCTCTGGTGTCAAGTCTGATTTTATAAAAAAAAAAAAAAAAAAATCCAAAATCAGACAGAGTGTTGAGACCAGAGAGGCTAAGACCGCATTGACTCAGTGCGGTATTCAGCCTCTCTGGTGTCAAGTCTGATTTTGGAAAAAAAAAAAAAAAAAAATCCAAAATCAGACAGTGTTGACACCAGAGAGGCTAAGAGCGCATTGACTCAGTGCGGTATTCAGCCTCTCTGGTGTCAAGTCTGATTTTGGAAAAAAAAAAAAAAAATCCAAAATCAGACAGAGTGTTGAGACCAGAGAGGCTAAGACCGCATTGACTCAGAGAGGCTAAGACCGCATTGACTCAGTGCGGTATTCAGCCTCTCTGGTGTCAAGTCTGATTTTGGAAAAAAAAAAAAAAATCCAAAATCAGACAGAGTGTTGACACCAGAGAGGCTAAGACCGCATTGACTCAGTGCGGTATTCAGCCTCTCTGGTGTCAAGTCTGATTTTGGAAAAAAAAAAAAAAATCCAAAATCAGACAGAGTGTTGAGACCAGAGAGGCTAAGAGCGCATTGACTCAGTGCGGTATGCAGCCTCTCTGGTGTCAAGTCTGATTTTGGAAAAAAAAAAAAAAAAAATCCAAAATCAGACAGAGTGTTGAGACCAGAGAGGCTAATACCGCATTGACTCAGTGCGGTATTCAGCCTCTCTGGTGTCGTCTGATTTTGGAAAAAAAAAAAAAAAAAATCCAAAATCAGACAGAGTGTTGACACCAGAGAGGCTAAGACCGCATTGACTCAGTGCGGTATTCAGCCTCTCTGGTGTCAAGTCTGATTTTGGAAAAAAAAAAAAAAATCCAAAATCAGACAGAGTGTTGAGACCAGAGAGGCTAAGAGCGCATTGACTCAGTGCGGTATTCAGCCTCTCTGGTGTCAAGTCTGATTTTGGAAAAAAAAAAAAAATCCAAAATCAGACAAAGTGTTGACACCAGAGAGGCTAAGACCGCATTGACTCAGTGCGGTATTCAGCCTCTCTGGTGTCAAGTCTGATTTTAGAAAAAAAAAAAAAAAAAAAAAAATCCAAAATCAGACAGAGTGTTGACACCAGAGAGGCTAAGACCGCATTGACTCAGTGCGGTATTCAGCCTCTCTGGTGTCAAGTCTGATTTTGGAAAAAAAAAAAAAAAAATCCAAAATCAGACAGAGTGTTGAGACCAGAGAGGCTAAGACCGCATTGACTCAGTGCGGTATTCAGCCTCTCTGGTGTCAAGTCTGATTTTGGAAAAAAAAAAAAAAATCCAAAATCAGACAGAGTGTTGACACCAGAGAGGCTAAGACCGCATTGACTCAGTGCGGTATTCAGCCTCTCTGGTGTCAAGTCTGATTTTGGAAAAAAAAAAAAAAAAATCCAAAATCAGACAGAGTGTTGACACCAGAGAGGCTAAGACCGCATTGACTCAGTGCGGTATTCAGCCTCTCTGGTGTCAAGTCTGATTTTGGAAAAAAAAAAAAAAAAATCCAAAATCAGACAGAGTGTTGAGACCAGAGAGGCTAAGACCGCATTGACTCAGTGCGGTATTCAGCCTCTCTGGTGTCAAGTCTGATTTTATAAAAAAAAAAAAAAAAAAATCCAAAATCAGACAGAGTGTTGAGACCAGAGAGGCTAAGACCGCATTGACTCAGTGCGGTATTCAGCCTCTCTGGTGTCAAGTCTGATTTTGGAAAAAAAAAAAAAAAAATCCAAAATCAGACAGTGTTGACACCAGAGAGGCTAAGAGCGCATTGACTCAGTGCGGTATTCAGCCTCTCTGGTGTCAAGTCTGATTTTGGAAAAAAAAAAAAATAATCCAAAATCAGACAGAGTGTTGAGACCAGAGAGGCTAAGACCGCATTGACTCAGTGCGGTATTCAGCCTCTCTGGTGTCAAGTCTGATTTTGGAAAAAAAAAAAAAAAAATCCAAAATCAGACAGAGTGTTGACACCAGAGAGGCTAAGACCGCATTGACTCAGTGCGGTATTCAGCCTCTCTGGTGTCAAGTCTGATTTTGGAAAAAAAAAAAAAAATCCAAAATCAGACAGAGTGTTGACACCAGAGAGGCTAAGACCGCATTGACTCAGTGCGGTATTCAGCCTCTCTGGTGTCAAGTCTGATTTTGGAAAAAAAAAAAAAAAATCCAAAATCAGACAGAGTGTTGAGACCAGAGAGGCTAAGAGCGCATTGACTCAGTGCGGTATGCAGCCTCTCTGGTGTCAAGTCTGATTTTGGAAAAAAAAAAAAAAAAAATCCAAAATCAGACAGAGTGTTGAGACCAGAGAGGCTAAGACCGCATTGACTCAGTGCGGTATTCAGCCTCTCTGGTGTCAAGTCTGATTTTGGAAAAAAAAAAAAAAAAATCCAAAATCAGACAGAGTGTTGACACCAGAGAGGCTAAGACCGCATTGACTCAGAGAGGCTAAGACCGCATTGACTCAGTGCGGTATTCAGCCTCTCTGGTGTCAAGTCTGATTTTGGAAAAAAAAAAAAAATCCAAAATCAGACAGAGTGTTGACACCAGAGAGGCTAAGACCGCATTGACTCAGTGCGGTATTCAGCCTCTCTGGTGTCAAGTCTGATTTTGGAAAAAAAAAAAAAAATCCAAAATCAGACAGAGTGTTGAGACCAGAGAGGCTAAGAGCGCATTGACTCAGTGCGGTATGCAGCCTCTCTGGTGTCAAGTCTGATTTTTGAAAAAAAAAAAAAAAAAATCCAAAATCAGACAGAGTGTTGAGACCAGAGAGGCTAAGACCGCATTGACTCAGTGCGGTATTCAGCCTCTCTGGTGTCAAGTCTGATTTTGGAAAAAAAAAAAAAAAAATCCAAAATCAGACAGAGTGTTGACACCAGAGAGGCTAAGACCGCATTGACTCAGTGCGGTATTCAGCCTCTCTGGTGTCAAGTCTGATTTTGGAAAAAAAAAAAAAAATCCAAAATCAGACAGAGTGTTGAGACCAGAGAGGCTAAGAGCGCATTGACTCAGTGCGGTATGCAGCCTCTCTGGTGTCAAGTCTGATTTTGGAAAAAAAAAAAAAAAAAATCCAAAATCAGACAGAGTGTTGAGACCAGAGAGGCTAAGACCGCATTGACTCAGTGCGGTATTCAGCCTCTCTGGTGTCAAGTCTGATTTTGGAAAAAAAAAAAAAATCCAAAATCAGACAAAGTGTTGACACCAGAGAGGCTAAGACCGCATTGACTCAGTGCGGTATTCAGCCTCTCTGGTGTCAAGTCTGATTTTAGAAAAAAAAAAAAAAAAAAAAAAATCCAAAATCAGACAGAGTGTTGACACCAGAGAGGCTAAGACCGCATTGACTCAGTGCGGTATTCAGCCTCTCTGGTGTCAAGTCTGATTTTGGAAAAAAAAAAAAAAAAATCCAAAATCAGACAGAGTGTTGAGACCAGAGAGGCTAAGACCGCATTGACTCAGTGCGGTATTCAGCCTCTCTGGTGTCAAGTCTGATTTTGGAAAAAAAAAAAAAAATCCAAAATCAGACAGAGTGTTGACACCAGAGAGGCTAAGACCGCATTGACTCAGTGCGGTATTCA
This sequence comes from Poromitra crassiceps, assembly GCF_964638095.1. Classification (NCBI taxonomy): domain Eukaryota; kingdom Metazoa; phylum Chordata; class Actinopteri; order Beryciformes; family Melamphaidae; genus Poromitra; species Poromitra crassiceps. Next base: position 113,281 of record NW_028151909.1, on the reverse strand, counting down.
GCCTCTCTGGTGTCAAGTCTGATTTTGGAAAAAAAAAAAAAAAAATCCAAAATCAGACAGAGTGTTGAGACCAGAGAGGCTAAGACCGCATTGACTCAGAGAGGCTAAGACCGCATTGACTCAGTGCGGTATTCAGCCTCTCTGGTGTCAAGTCTGATTTTGGAAAAAAAAAAAAAAATCCAAAATCAGACAGAGTGTTGACACCAGAGAGGCTAAGACCGCATTGACTCAGTGCGGTATTCAGCCTCTCTGGTGTCAAGTCTGATTTTGGAAAAAAAAAAAAAATCCAAAATCAGACAGAGTGTTGACACCAGAGAGGCTAAGACTGCATTGACTCAGTGCGGTATTCAGCCTCTCTGGTGTCAAGTCTGATTTTGGAAAAAAAAAAAAAAAAATCCAAAATCAGACAGAGTGTTGAGACCAGAGAGGCTAAGACCGCATTGACTCAGTGCGGTATTCAGCCTCTCTGGTGTCAAGTCTGATTTTGGAAAAAAAAAAAAAATCCAAAATCAGACAAAGTGTTGACACCAGAGAGGCTAAGACCGCATTGACTCAGTGCGGTATTCAGCCTCTCTGGTGTCAAGTCTGATTTTGGAAAAAAAAAAAAAAAAATCCAAAATCAGACAGAGTGTTGACACCAGAGAGGCTAAGACCGCATTGACTCAGTGCGGTATTCAGCCTCTCTGGTGTCAAGTCTGATTTTGGAAAAAAAAAAAAAAAAATCCAAAATCAGACAGAGTGTTGAGACCAGAGAGGCTAAGACCGCATTGACTTCAGTGCGGTATTCAGCCTCTCTGGTGTCAAGTCTGATTTTGGAAAAAAAAAAAAAAAATCCAAAATCAGACAGAGTGTTGACACCAGAGAGGCTAAGACCGCATTGACTCAGTGCGGTATTCAGCCTCTCTGGTGTCAAGTCTGATTTTGGAAAAAAAAAAAAAAATCCAAAATCAGACAGAGTGTTGACACCAGAGAGGCTAAGACCGCATTGACTCAGTGCGGTATTCAGCCTCTCTGGTGTCAAGTCTGATTTTGGAAAAAAAAAAAAAAAAATCCAAAATCAGACAGAGTGTTGAGACCAGAGAGGCTAAGAGCGCATTGACTCAGTGCGGTATGCAGCCTCTCTGGTGTCAAGTCTGATTTTGGAAAAAAAAAAAAAAAAAATCCAAAATCAGACAGAGTGTTGACACCAGAGAGGCTAAGACCGCATTGACTCAGTGCGGTATTCAGCCTCTCTGGTGTCAAGTCTGATTTTGGAAAAAAAAAAAAAAATCCAAAATCAGACAGAGTGTTGACACCAGAGAGGCTAAGACCGCATTGACTCAGTGCGGTATTCAGCCTCTCTGGTGTCAAGTCTGATTTTGGAAAAAAAAAAAAAAAAAATCCAAAATCAGACAGAGTGTTGAGACCAGAGAGGCTAAGAGCGCATTGACTCAGTGCGGTATGCAGCCTCTCTGGTGTCAAGTCTGATTTTGGAAAAAAAAAAAAAAAAAATCCAAAATCAGACAGAGTGTTGAGACCAGAGAGGCTAAGACCGCATTGACTCAGTGCGGTATTCAGCCTCTCTGGTGTCAAGTCTGATTTTGGAAAAAAAAAAAAAAAAATCCAAAATCAGACAGAGTGTTGACACCAGAGAGGCTAAGACCGCATTGACTCAGTGCGGTATTCAGCCTCTCTGGTGTCAAGTCTGATTTTGGAAAAAAAAAAAAAAAAAATCCAAAATCAGACAGAGTGTTGAGACCAGAGAGGCTAAGACCGCATTGACTCAGAGCGGTATTCAGCCTCTCTGGTGTCAAGTCTGATTTTGGAAAAAAAAAAAAAAAAATCCAAAATCAGACAGAGTGTTGACACCAGAGAGGCTAAGACCGCATTGACTCAGTGCGGTATTCAGCCTCTCTGGTGTCAAGTCTGATTTTGGAAAAAAAAAAAAATCCAAAATCAGACAGAGTGTTGACACCAGAGAGGCTAAGACCGCATTGACTCAGTGCGGTATTCAGTCTCTCTGGTGTCAAGTCTGATTTTGGAAAAAAAAAAAAAAAATCCAAAATCAGACAGAGTGTTGACACCAGAGAGGCTAAGACCGCATTGACTCAGTGCGGTATTCAGCCTCTCTGGTGTCAAGTCTGATTTTGGAAAAAAAAAAAAAAAATCCAAAATCAGACAGAGTGTTGAGACCAGAGAGGCTAAGAGCGCATTGACTCAGTGCGGTATGCAGCCTCTCTGGTGTCAAGTCTGATTTTGGAAAAAAAAAAAAAAAAATCCAAAATCAGACAGAGTGTTGACACCAGAGAGGCTAAGACCGCATTGACTCAGTGCGGTATTCAGCCTCTCTGGTGTCAAGTCTGATTTTGGAAAAAAAAAAAAAATCCAAAATCAGACAGAGTGTTGACACCAGAGAGGCTAAGACCGCATTGACTCAGTGCGGTATTCAGCCTCTCTGGTGTCAAGTCTGATTTTGGAAAAAAAAAAAAAAAATCCAAAATCAGACAGAGTGTTGAGACCAGAGAGGCTAAGAGCGCATTGACTCAGTGCGTTATGCAGCCTCTCTGGTGTCAAGTCTGATTTTGGAAAAAAAAAAAAAAAAAATCCAAAATCAGACAGAGTGTTGAGACCAGAGAGGCTAAGACCGCATTGACTCAGTGCGGTATTCAGCCTCTCTGGTGTCAAGTCTGATTTTGGAAAAAAAAAAAAAAAAAATCCAAAATCAGACAGAGTGTTGACACCAGAGAGGCTAAGACCGCATTGACTCAGTGCGGTATTCAGCCTCTCTGGTGTCAAGTCTGATTTTGGAAAAAAAAAAAAAGACCAGAGAGGCTAAGACCGCATTGACTCAGTGCGGTATTCAGCCTCTCTGGTGTCAAGTCTGATTTTGGAAAAAAAAAAAAAAAAAATCCAAAATCAGACAGAGTGTTGAGACCAGAGAGGCTAAGACCGCATTGACTCAGAGCGGTATTCAGCCTCTCTGGTGTCAAGTCTGATTTTGGAAAAAAAAAAAAAAAATCCAAAATCAGACAGAGTGTTGACACCAGAGAGGCTAAGACCGCATTGACTCAGTGCGGTATTCAGCCTCTCTGGTGTCAAGTCTGATTTTGGAAAAAAAAAAAAAAAAATCCAAAATCAGACAGAGTGTTGAGACCAGAGAGGCTAAGACCGCATTGACTCAGTGCGGTATTCAGCCTCTCTGGTGTCAAGTCTGATTTTGGAAAAAAAAAAAAAAATCCAAAATCAGACAGAGTGTTGACACCAGAGAGGCTAAGACCGCATTGACTCAGTGCGGTATTCAGCCTCTCTGGTGTCAAGTCTGATTTTGGAAAAAAAAAAAAAAATCCAAAATCAGACAGAGTGTTGACACCAGAGAGGCTAAGACCGCATTGACTCAGTGCGGTATTCAGCCTCTCTGGTGTCAAGTCTGATTTTGGAAAAAAAAAAAAAAAATCCAAAATCAGACAGAGTGTTGAGACCAGAGAGGCTAAGAGCGCATTGACTCAGTGCGGTATGCAGCCTCTCTGGTGTCAAGTCTGATTTTGGAAAAAAAAAAAAAAAAAATCCAAAATCAGACAGAGTGTTGACACCAGAGAGGCTAAGACCGCATTGACTCAGTGCGGTATTCAGCCTCTCTGGTGTCAAGTCTGATTTTGGAAAAAAAAAAAAAAATCCAAAATCAGACAGAGTGTTGACACCAGAGAGGCTAAGACCGCATTGACTCAGTGCGGTATTCAGCCTCTCTGGTGTCAAGTCTGATTTTGGAAAAAAAAAAAAAAAAATCCAAAATCAGACAGAGTGTTGAGACCAGAGAGGCTAAGAGCGCATTGACTCAGTGCGTTATGCAGCCTCTCTGGTGTCAAGTCTGATTTTGGAAAAAAAAAAAAAAAAAAATCCAAAATCAGACAGAGTGTTGAGACCAGAGAGGCTAAGACCGCATTGACTCAGTGCGGTATTCAGCCTCTCTGGTGTCAAGTCTGATTTTGGAAAAAAAAAAAAAAAAAATCCAAAATCAGACAGAGTGTTGACACCAGAGAGGCTAAGACCGCATTGACTCAGTGCGGTATTCAGCCTCTCTGGTGTCAAGTCTGATTTTGGAAAAAAAAAAAAAAAAATCCAAAATCAGACAGAGTGTTGAGACCAGAGAGGCTAAGACCGCATTGACTCAGAGCGGTATTCAGCCTCTCTGGTGTCAAGTCTGATTTTGGAAAAAAAAAAAAAAAATCCAAAATCAGACAGAGTGTTGACACCAGAGAGGCTAAGACCGCATTGACTCAGTGCGGTATTCAGCCTCTCTGGTGTCAAGTCTGATTTTGGAAAAAAAAAAAAATCCAAAATCAGACAGAGTGTTGACACCAGAGAGGCTAAGACCGCATTGACTCAGTGCGGTATTCAGTCTCTCTGGTGTCAAGTCTGATTTTGGAAAAAAAAAAAAAAAATCCAAAATCAGACAGAGTGTTGACACCAGAGAGGCTAAGACCGCATTGACTCAGTGCGGTATTCAGCCTCTCTGGTGTCAAGTCTGATTTTGGAAAAAAAAAAAAAAAATCCAAAATCAGACAGAGTGTTGAGACCAGAGAGGCTAAGAGCGCATTGACTCAGTGCGGTATGCAGCCTCTCTGGTGTCAAGTCTGATTTTGGAAAAAAAAAAAAAAAAAATCCAAAATCAGACAGAGTGTTGACACCAGAGAGGCTAAGACCGCATTGACTCAGTGCGGTATTCAGCCTCTCTGGTGTCAAGTCTGATTTTGGAAAAAAAAAAAAAATCCAAAATCAGACAGAGTGTTGACACCAGAGAGGCTAAGACCGCATTGACTCAGTGCGGTATTCAGCCTCTCTGGTGTCAAGTCTGATTTTGGAAAAAAAAAAAAAAAATCCAAAATCAGACAGAGTGTTGAGACCAGAGAGGCTAAGAGCGCATTGACTCAGTGCGTTATGCAGCCTCTCTGGTGTCAAGTCTGATTTTGGAAAAAAAAAAAAAAAAAATCCAAAATCAGACAGAGTGTTGAGACCAGAGAGGCTAAGACCGCATTGACTCAGTGCGGTATTCAGCCTCTCTGGTGTCAAGTCTGATTTTGGAAAAAAAAAAAAAAAAAATCCAAAATCAGACAGAGTGTTGACACCAGAGAGGCTAAGACCGCATTGACTCAGTGCGGTATTCAGCCTCTCTGGTGTCAAGTCTGATTTTGGAAAAAAAAAAAAGACCAGAGAGGCTAAGACCGCATTGACTCAGTGCGGTATTCAGCCTCTCTGGTGTCAAGTCTGATTTTGGAAAAAAAAAAAAAAAAAATCCAAAATCAGACAGAGTGTTGAGACCAGAGAGGCTAAGACCGCATTGACTCAGAGCGGTATTCAGCCTCTCTGGTGTCAAGTCTGATTTTGGAAAAAAAAAAAAAAAATCCAAAATCAGACAGAGTGTTGACACCAGAGAGGCTAAGACCGCATTGACTCAGTGCGGTATTCAGCCTCTCTGGTGTCAAGTCTGATTTTGGAAAAAAAAAAAAAATCCAAAATCAGACAGAGTGTTGACACCAGAGAGGCTAAGACCGCATTGACTCAGTGCGGTATTCAGCCTCTCTGGTGTCAAGTCTGATTTTGGAAAAAAAAAAAAAATCCAAAATCAGACAGAGTGTTGACACCAGAGAGGCTAAGACCGCATTGACTCAGTGCGGTATTCAGCCTCTCTGGTGTCAAGTCTGATTTTGGAAAAAAAAAAAAAAAATCCAAAATCAGACAGTGTTGAGACCAGAGAGGCTAAGACCGCATTGACTCAGTGCGGTATTCAGCCTCTCTGGTGTCAAGTCTGATTTTGGAAAAAAAAAAAAAAAAATCCAAAATCAGACAGAGTGTTGAGACCAGAGAGGCTAAGACCGCATTGACTCAGTGCGGTATTCAGCCTCTCTGGTGTCAAGTCTGATTTTGGAAAAAAAAAAAAAAAAAATCCAAAATCAGACAGAGTGTTGACACCAGAGAGGCTAAGACCGCATTGACTCAGTGCGGTATTCAGCCTCTCTGGTGTCAAGTCTGATTTTGAAAAAAAAAAAAAAAAATCCAAAATCAGACAGAGTGTTGACACCAGAGAGGCTAAGACCGCATTGACTCAGTGCGGTATTCAGCCTCTCTGGTGTCAAGTCTGATTTTGGAAAAAAAAAAAAAAATCCAAAATCAGACAGAGTGTTGACACCAGAGAGGCTAAGACCGCATTGACTCAGTGCGGTATTCAGCCTCTCTGGTGTCAAGTCTGATTTTGGAAAAAAAAAAAAAAATCCAAAATCAGACAGAGTGTTGACACCAGAGAGGCTAAGACCGCATTGACTCAGTGCGGTATTCAGCCTCTCTGGTGTCAAGTCTGATTTTGGAAAAAAAAAAAAAAAATCCAAAATCAGACAGAGTGTTGAGACCAGAGAGGCTAAGAGCGCATTGACTCAGTGCGGTATGCAGCCTCTCTGGTGTCAAGTCTGATTTTGGAAAAAAAAAAAAAAAAAATCCAAAATCAGACAGAGTGTTGACACCAGAGAGGCTAAGACCGCATTGACTCAGTGCGGTATTCAGCCTCTCTGGTGTCAAGTCTGATTTTGGGAAAAAAAAAAAAAAATCCAAAATCAGACAGAGTGTTGACACCAGAGAGGCTAAGACCGCATTGACTCAGTGCCGTATTCAGCCTCTCTGGTGTCAAGTCTGATTTTGGAAAAAAAAAAAAAAAAATCCAAAATCAGACAGAGTGTTGAGACCAGAGAGGCTAAGACCGCATTGACTCAGTGCGGTATTCAGCCTCTCTGGTGTCAAGTCTGATTTTGGAAAAAAAAAAAAAAAAAATCCAAAATCAGACAGAGTGTTGACACCAGAGAGGCTAAGACCGCATTGACTCAGTGCGGTATTCAGCCTCTCTGGTGTCAAGTCTGATTTTGGAAAAAAAAAAAAAAAATCCAAAATCAGACAGAGTGTTGACACCAGAGAGGCTAAGACCGCATTGACTCAGTGCGGTATTCAGCCTCTCTGGTGTCAAGTCTGATTTTGGAAAAAAAAAAAAAAATCCAAAATCAGACAGAGTGTTGACACCAGAGAGGCTAAGACCGCATTGACTCAGTGCGGTATTCAGCCTCTCTGGTGTCAAGTCTGATTTTGGGAAAAAAAAAAAAAAATCCAAAATCAGACAGAGTGTTGACACCAGAGAGGCTAAGACCGCATTGACTCAGTGCGGTATTCAGCCTCTCTGGTGTCAAGTCTGATTTTGGAAAAAAAAAAAAAAAATCCAAAATCAGACAGAGTGTTGAGACCAGAGAGGCTAAGACCGCATTGACTCAGTGCGGTATTCAGCCTCTCTGGTGTCAAGTCTGATTTTGGAAAAAAAAAAAAAAAAAATCCAAAATCAGACAGAGTGTTGAGACCAGAGAGGCTAAGACCGCATTGACTCAGTGCGGTATTCAGCCTCTCTGGTGTCAAGTCTGATTTTGGAAAAAAAAAAAAAAAAATCCAAAATCAGACAGAGTGTTGAGACCAGAGAGGCTAAGACCGCATTGACTCAGTGCGGTATTCAGCCTCTCTGGTGTCAAGTCTGATTTTGGAAAAAAAAAAAAAAAATCCAAAATCAGACAGTGTTGACACCAGAGAGGCTAAGAGCGCATTGACTCAGTGCGGTATTCAGCCTCTCTGGTGTCAAGTCTGATTTTGGAAAAAAAAAAAAAAAAATCCAAAATCAGACAGAGTGTTGAGACCAGAGAGGCTAAGACCGCATTGACTCAGTGCGGTATTCAGCCTCTCTGGTGTCAAGTCTGATTTTGGAAAAAAAAAAAAAAAATCCAAAATCAGACAGAGTGTTGACACCAGAGAGGCTAAGACCGCATTGACTCAGTGCGGTACTCAGCCTCTCTGGTGTCAAGTCTGATTTTGGAAAAAAAAAAAAAAAAATCCAAAATCAGACAGAGTGTTGACACCAGAGAGGCTAAGACCGCATTGACTCAGTGCGGTATTCAGCCTCTCTGGTGTCAAGTCTGATTTTGAAAAAAAAAAAAAAAAATCCAAAATCAGACAGAGTGTTGACACCAGAGAGGCTAAGACCGCATTGACTCAGTGCGGTATTCAGCCTCTCTGGTGTCAAGTCTGATTTTGGAAAAAAAAAAAAAAATCCAAAATCAGACAGAGTGTTGACACCAGAGAGGCTAAGAGCGCATTGACTCAGTGCGGTATTCAGCCTCTCTGGTGTCAAGTCTGATTTTGGAAAAAAAAAAAAAAAAATCCAAAATCAGACAGAGTGTTGAGACCAGAGAGGCTAAGAGCGCATTGACTCAGTGCGGTATGCAGCCTCTCTGGTGTCAAGTCTGATTTTGGAAAAAAAAAAAAAAAAATCCAAAATCAGACAGAGTGTTGACACCAGAGAGGCTAAGACCGCATTGACTCAGTGCGGTATTCAGCCTCTCTGGTGTCAAGTCTGATTTTGGGAAAAAAAAAAAAAAATCCAAAATCAGACAGAGTGTTGACACCAGAGAGGCTAAGACCGCATTGACTCAGTGCGGTATTCAGCCTCTCTGGTGTCAAGTCTGATTTTGGAAAAAAAAAAAAATCCAAAATCAGACAGAGTGTTGACACCAGAGAGGCTAAGACCGCATTGACTCAGTGCGGTATTCAGCCTCTCTGGTGTCAAGTCTGATTTTGGAAAAAAAAAAAAAAAATCCAAAATCAGTCAGAGTGTTGACACCAGAGAGGCTAAGACCGCATTGACTCAGTGCGGTATTCAGCCTCTCTGGTGTCAAGTCTGATTTTGGAAAAAAAAAAAAAAAAATCCAAAATCAGACAGAGTGTTGACACCAGAGAGGCTAAGACCGCATTGACTCAGTGCGGTATTCAGCCTCTCTGGTGTCAAGTCTGATTTTGGAAAAAAAAAAAAAAAATCCAAAATCAGACAGAGTGTTGAGACCAGAGAGGCTAAGAGCGCATTAACTCAGTGCGGTATGCAGCCTCTCTGGTGTCAAGTCTGATTTTGGAAAAAAAAAAAAAAAAATCCAAAATCAGACAGAGTGTTGAGACCAGAGAGGCTAAGACCGCATTGACTCAGTGCGGTATTCAGCCTCTCTGGTGTCAAGTCTGATTTTGGAAAAAAAAAAAAAAAAAAATCCAAAATCAGACAGAGTGTTGAGACCAGAGAGGCTAAGACCGCATTGACTCAGTGCGGTATTCAGCCTCTCTGGTGTCAAGTCTGATTTTGGAAAAAAAAAAAAAAAATCCAAAATCAGACAGAGTGTTGAGACCAGAGAGGCTAAGACCGCATTGACTCAGTGCGGTATTCAGCCTCTCTGGTGTCAAGTCTATTTTGGAAAAAAAAAAAAAAAAAATCCAAAATCAGACAGAGTGTTGAGACCAGAGAGGCTAAGACCGCATTGACTCAGTGCGGTATTCAGCCTCTCTGGTGTCAAGTCTGATTTTGGAAAAAAAAAAAAAAAATCCAAAATCAGACAGTGTTGACACCAGAGAGGCTAAGAGCGCATTGACTCAGTGCGGTATTCAGCCTCTCTGGTGTCAAGTCTGATTTTGGAAAAAAAAAAAAAAAAAATCCAAAATCAGACAGAGTGTTGAGACCAGAGAGGCTAAGACCGCATTGACTCAGTGCGGTATTCAGCCTCTCTGGTGTCAAGTCTGATTTTTGAAAAAAAAAAAAAAAATCCAAAATCAGACAGAGTGTTGACACCAGAGAGGCTAAGACCGCATTGACTCAGTGCGGTATTCAGCCTCTCTGGTGTCAAGTCTGATTTTGGAAAAAAAAAAAAAAAATCCAAAATCAGACAGAGTGTTGACACCAGAGAGGCTAAGACCGCATTGACTCAGTGCGGTATTCAGCCTCTCTGGTGTCAAGTCTGATTTTGGAAAAAAAAAAAAAAAATCCAAAATCAGACAGAGTGTTGAGACCAGAGAGGCTAAGAGCGCATTGACTCAGTGCGGTATGCAGCCTCTCTGGTGTCAAGTCTGATTTTGGAAAAAAAAAAAAAAAAAATCCAAAATCAGACAGAGTGTTGAGACCAGAGAGGCTAAGACCGCATTGACTCAGTGCGGTATTCAGCCTCTCTGGTGTCAAGTCTGATTTTGGAAAAAAAAAAAAAAATCCAAAATCAGACAGAGTGTTGACACCAGAGAGGCTAAGACCGCATTGACTCAGTGCGGTATTCAGCCTCTCTGGTGTCAAGTCTGATTTTGAAAAAAAAAAAAAAAAATCCAAAATCAGACAGAGTGTTGAGACCAGAGAGGCTAAGACCGCATTGACTCAGTGCGGTATTCAGCCTCTCTGGTGTCAAGTCTGATTTTGGAAAAAAAAAAAAAATCCAAAATCAGACAGAGTGTTGACACCAGAGAGGCTAAGACCGCATTGACTCAGTGCGGTATTCAGCCTCTCTGGTGTCAAGTCTGATTTTGGAAAAAAAAAAAAAAATCCAAAATCAGACAGAGTGTTGAGACCAGAGAGGCTAAGAGCGCATTGACTCAGTGCGGTATGCAGCCTCTCTGGTGTCAAGTCTGATTTTGGAAAAAAAAAAAAAAAAAATCCAAAATCAGACAGAGTGTTGAGACCAGAGAGGCTAATACCGCATTGACTCAGTGCGGTATTCAGCCTCTCTGGTGTCAAGTCTGATTTTGGGAAAAAAAAAAAAAAAAATCCAAAATCAGACAGAGTGTTGACACCAGAGAGGCTAAGACCGCATTGACTCAGTGCGGTATTCAGCCTCTCTGGTGTCAAGTCTGATTTTGGAAAAAAAAAAAAAAATCCAAAATCAGACAGAGTGTTGAGACCAGAGAGGCTAAGAGCGCATTGACTCAGTGCGGTATGCAGCCTCTCTGGTGTCAAGTCTGATTTTGAAAAAAAAAAAAAAAAAAAAATCCAAAATCAGACAGAGTGTTGAGACCAGAGAGGCTAAGACTGCATTGACTCAGTGCGGTATTCAGCCTCTCTGGTGTCAAGTCTCATTTTGGAAAAAAAAAAAAAATCCAAAATCAGACAGAGTGTTGACACCAGAGAGGCTAAGACCGCATTGACTCAGTGCGGTATTCAGCCTCTCTGGTGTCAAGTCTGATTTTGGAAAAAAAAAAAAAAATCCAAAATCAGACAGAGTGTTGACACCAGAGAGGCTAAGACCGCATTGACTCAGTGCGGTATTCAGCCTCTCTGGTGTCAAGTCTGATTTTGGAAAAAAAAAAAAAAATCCAAAATCAGACAGAGTGTTGACACCAGAGAGGCTAAGACCGCATTGACTCAGTGCGGTATTCAGCCTCTCTGGTGTCAAGTCTGATTTTGGAAAAAAAAAAAAAAATCCAAAATCAGACAGAGTGTTGACACCAGAGAGGCTAAGACCGCATTGACTCAGTGCGGTATTCAGCCTCTCTGGTGTCAAGTCTGATTTTGGAAAAAAAAAAAAAAATCCAAAATCAGACAGAGTGTTGACACCAGAGAGGCTAAGACCGCATTGACTCAGTGCGGTATTCAGCCTCTCTGGTGTCAAGTCTGATTTTGGAAAAAAAAAAAAAAAATCCAAAATCAGACAGAGTGTTGAGACCAGAGAGGCTAAGAGCGCATTGACTCAGTGCGGTATGCAGCCTCTCTGGTGTCAAGTCTTTTGGAAAAAAAAAAAAAAAAAATCCAAAATCAGACAGAGTGTTGACACCAGAGAGGCTAAGACCGCATTGACTCAGTGCGGTATTCAGCCTCTCTGGTGTCAAGTCTGATTTTGGAAAAAAAAAAAAAATCCAAAATCAGACAGAGTGTTGACACCAGAGAGGCTAAGACCGCATTGACTCAGTGCGGTATTCAGCCTCTCTGGTGTCAAGTCTGATTTTGGAAAAAAAAAAAAAAAATCCAAAATCAGACAGAGTGTTGAGACCAGAGAGGCTAAGAGCGCATTGACTCAGTGCGGTATGCAGCCTCTCTGGTGTCAAGTCTGATTTTGGAAAAAAAAAAAAAAAAAAATCCAAAATCAGACAGAGTGTTGAGACCACAGAGGCTAAGACCGCATTGACTCAGTGCGGTATTCAGCCTCTCTGGTGTCAAGTCTGATTTTGGAAAAAAAAAAAAAAAAAATCCAAAATCAGACAGAGTGTTGACACCAGAGAGGCTAAGACCGCATTGACTCAGTGCTGTATTCAGCCTCTCTGGTGTCAAGTCTGATTTTGGAAAAAAAAAAAAGACCAGAGAGGCTAAGACCGCATTGACTCAGTGCGGTATTCAGCCTCTCTGGTGTCAAGTCTGATTTTGGAAAAAAAAAAAAAATCCAAAATCAGACAGAGTGTTGACACCAGAGAGGCTAAGACCGCATTGACTTAGTGCGGTATTCAGTCTCTCTGGTGTCAAGTCTGATTTTGGAAAAAAAAAAAAAAAATCCAAAATCAGACAGAGTGTTGACACCAGAGAGGCTAAGACCGCATTGACTCAGTGCGGTATTCAGCCTCTCTGGTGTCAAGTCTGATTTTGGAAAAAAAAAAAAAAAATCCAAAATCAGACAGTGTTGAGACCAGAGAGGCTAAGACCGCATTGACTCAGTGCGGTATTCAGCCTCTCTGGTGTCAAGTCTGATTTTGGAAAAAAAAAAAAAAAAATCCAAAATCAGACAGAGTGTTGAGACCAGAGAGGCTAAGACCGCATTGACTCAGTGCGGTATTCAGCCTCTCTGGTGTCAAGTCTGATTTTGGAAAAAAAAAAAAAAAAATCCAAAATCAGACAGAGTGTTGACACCAGAGAGGCTAAGACCGCATTGACTCAGTGCGGTATTCAGCCTCTCTGGTGTCAAGTCTGATTTTGGAAAAAAAAAAAAAAATCCAAAATCAGACAGAGTGTTGACACCAGAGAGGCTAAGACCGCATTGACTCAGTGCGGTATTCAGCCTCTCTGGTGTCAAGTCTGATTTTGGAAAAAAAAAAAAAAATCCAAAATCAGACAGAGTGTTGACACCAGAGAGGCTAAGACCGCATTGACTCAGTGCGGTATTCAGCCTCTCTGGTGTCAAGTCTGATTTTGCAAAAAAAAAAAAAAATCCAAAATCAGACAGAGTGTTGAGACCAGAGAGGCTAAGAGCGCATTGACTCAGTGCGGTATGCAGCCTCTCTGGTGTCAAGTCTGATTTTGGAAGAAAAAGAAAAAAAAATCCAAAATCAGACAGAGTGTTGACACCAGAGAGGCTAAGACCGCATTGACTCAGTGCGGTATTCAGCCTCTCTGGTGTCAAGTCTGATTTTGGGAAAAAAAAAAAAAAATCCAAAATCAGACAGAGTGTTGACACCAGAGAGGCTAAGACCGCATTGACTCAGTGCGGTATTCAGCCTCTCTGGTGTCAAGTCTGATTTTGGAAAAAAAAAAAAATCCTAAATCAGACAGAGTGTTGACACCAGAGAGGCTAAGACCGCATTGACTCAGTGCGGTATTCAGCCTCTCTGGTGTCAAGTCTGATTTTGGAAAAAAAAAAAAAAATCCAAAATCAGACAGAGTGTTGACACCAGAGAGGCTAAGACCGCATTGACTCAGTGCGGTATTCAGCCTCTCTGGTGTCAAGTCTGATTTTGGAAAAAAAAAAAAAAAAAAATCCAAAATCAGACAGAGTGTTGAGACCAGAGAGGCTAAGACCGCATTGACTCAGTGCGGTATTCAGCCTCTCTGGTGTCAAGACTGATTTTGGAAAAAAAAAAAAAAAAAATCCAAAATCAGACAGAGTGTTGACACCAGAGAGGCTAAGACCGCATTGACTCAGTGCGGTATTCAGCCTCTCTGGTGTCAAGTCTGATTTTGGAAAAAAAAAAAAAAAATCCAAAATCAGACAGAGTGTTGACACCAGAGAGGCTAAGACCGCATTGACTCAGTGCGGTATTCAGCCTCTCTGGTGTCAAGTCTGATTTTGGAAAAAAAAAAAAAAAATCCAAAATCAGACAGAGTGTTGAGACCAGAGAGGCTAAGAGCGCATTGACTCAGTGCGGTATGCAGCCTCTCTGGTGTCAAGTGTGATTTTGGAAAAAAAAAAAAAAAAAAATCCAAAATCAGACAGAATGTTGAGACCAGAGAGGCTAAGACCGCATTGACTCAGTGCGGTATTCAGCCTCTCTGGTGTCAAGTCTGATTTTGGAAAAAAAAAAAAAAAAATCCAAAATCAGACAGAGTGTTGACACCAGAGAGGCTAAGACCGCATTGACTCAGTGCGGTATTCAGCCTCTCTGGTGTCAAGTCTGATTTTGCAAAAAAAAAAAAAAAATCCAAAATCAGACAGAGTGTTGAGACCAGAGAGGCTAAGAGCGCATTGACTCAGTGCGGTATGCAGCCTCTCTGGTGTCAAGTCTGATTTTGGAAGAAAAAAAAAAAAAAATCCAAAATCAGACAGAGTGTTGACACCAGAGAGGCTAAGACCGCATTGACTCAGTGCGGTATTCAGCCTCTCTGGTGTCAAGTCTGATTTTGGGAAAAAAAAAAAAAAAATCCAAAATCAGACAGAGTGTTGACACCAGAGAGGCTAAGACCGCATTGACTCAGTGCGGTATTCAGCCTCTCTGGTGTCAAGTCTGATTTTGGAAAAAAAAAAAAATCCAAAATCAGACAGAGTGTTGACACCAGAGAGGCTAAGACCGCATTGACTCAGTGCGGTATTCAGCCTCTCTGGTGTCAAGTCTGATTTTGGAAAAAAAAAAAAAAATCCAAAATCAGACAGAGTGTTGACACCAGAGAGGCTAAGACCGCATTGACTCAGTGCGGTATTCAGCCTCTCTGGTGTCAAGTCTGATTTTGGAAAAAAAAAAAAAAAAAAATCCAAAATCAGACAGAGTGTTGAGACCAGAGAGGCTAAGACCGCATTGACTCAGTGCGGTATTCAGCCTCTCTGGTGTCAAGTCTGATTTTGGAAAAAAAAAAAAAAAAAATCCAAAATCAGACAGAGTGTTGACACCAGAGAGGCTAAGACCGCATTGACTCAGTGCGGTATTCAGCCTCTCTGGTGTCAAGTCTGATTTTGGAAAAAAAAAAAAAAAATCCAAAATCAGACAGAGTGTTGACACCAGAGAGGCTAAGACCGCATTGACTCAGTGCGGTATTCAGCCTCTCTGGTGTCAAGTCTGATTTTGGAAAAAAAAAAAAAAAATCCAAAATCAGACAGAGTGTTGAGACCAGAGAGGCTAAGAGCGCATTGACTCAGTGCGGTATGCAGCCTCTCTGGTGTCAAGTCTGATTTTGGAAAAAAAAAAAAAAAAAAATCCAAAATCAGACAGAATGTTGAGACCAGAGAGGCTAAGACCGCATTGACTCAGTGCGGTATTCAGCCTCTCTGGTGTCAAGTCTGATTTTGGAAAAAAAAAAAAAAAAATCCAAAATCAGACAGAGTGTTGACACCAGAGAGGCTAAGACCGCATTGACTCAGTGCGGTATTCAGCCTCTCTGGTGTCAAGTCTGATTTTGGAAAAAAAAAATCCAAAATCCAAAATCAGACAGAGTGTTGAGACCAGAGAGGCTAAGACCGCATTGACTCAGTGCGGTATTCAGCCTCTCTGGTGTCAAGTCTGATTTTGGAAAAAAAAAAAAAAATCCAAAATCAGACAGAGTGTTGACACCAGAGAGGCTAAGACCGCATTGACTCAGTGCGGTATTCAGCCTCTCTGGTGTCAAGTCTGATTTTGGAAAAAAAAAAAAAAATCCAAAATCAGACAGAGTGTTGAGACCAGAGAGGCTAAGAGCGCATTGACTCAGTGCGGTATGCAGCCTCTCTGGTGTCAAGTCTGATTTTTGAAAAAAAAAAAAAAAAAATCCAAAATCAGACAGAGTGTTGAGACCAGAGAGGCTAAGACCGCATTGACTCAGTGCGGTATTCAGCCTCTCTGGTGTCAAGTCTGATTTTGAGAAAAAAAAAAAAAAAAATCCAAAATCAGACAGAGTGTTGACACCAGAGAGGCTAAGACCGCATTGACTCAGTGCGGTATTCAGCCTCTCTGGTGTCAAGTCTGATTTTGGAAAAAAAAAAAAAATCCAAAATCAGACAGAGTGTTGAGACCAGAGAGGCTAAGAGCGCATTGACTCAGTGCGGTATGCAGCCTCTCTGGTGTCAAGTCTGATTTTGGAAAAAAAAAAAAAAAAAATCCAAAATCAGACAGAGTGTTGACACCAGAGAGGCTAAGACCGCATTGACTCAGTGCGGTATTCAGCCTCTCTGGTGTCAAGTCTGATTTTGGAAAAAAAAAAAAAAATCCAAAATCAGACAGAGTGTTGACACCAGAGAGGCTAAGACCGCATTGACTCAGTGCGGTATTCAGCCTCTCTGGTGTCAAGTCTGATTTTGGAAAAAAAAAAAAAAAATCCAAAATCAGACAGAGTGTTGAGACCAGAGAGGCTAAGAGCGCATTGACTCAGTGCGGTATGCAGCCTCTCTGGTGTCAAGTCTGATTTTTGAAAAAAAAAAAAAAAAAAATCCAAAATCAGACAGAGTGTTGAGACCAGAGAGGCTAAGACCGCATTGACTCAGTGCGGTATTCAGCCTCTCTGGTGTCAAGTCTGATTTTGGAAAAAAAAAAAAAAAAAATCCAAAATCAGACAGAGTGTTGACACCAGAGAGGCTAAGACCGCATTGACTCAGTGCGGTATTCAGCCTCTCTGGTGTCAAGTCTGATTTTGGAAAAAAAAAAAGACCAGAGAGGCTAAGACCGCATTGACTCAGTGCGGTATTCAGCCTCTCTGGTGTCAAGTCTGATTTTGGAAAAAAAAAAAAAAAAAATCCAAAATCAGACAGAGTGTTGAGACCAGAGAGGCTAAGACCGCATTGACTCAGTGCGGTATTCAGCCTCTCTGGTGTCAAGTCTGATTTTGGAAAAAAAAAAAAATCCAAAATCAGACAGAGTGTTGACACCAGAGAGGCTAAGACCGCATTGACTCAGTGCGGTATTCAGCCTCTCTGGTGTCAAGTCTGATTTTGGAAAAAAAAAAAAAAATCCAAAATCAGACAGAGTGTTGACACCAGAGAGGCTAAGACCGCATTGACTCAGTGCGGTATTCAGCCTCTCTGGTGTCAAGTCTGATTTTGGAAAAAAAAAAAAAAATCCAAAATCCAAAATCAGACAGAGTGTTGAGACCAGAGAGGCTAAGACCGCATTGACTCAGTGCGGTATTCAGCCTCTCTGGTGTCAAGTCTGATTTTGGAAAAAAAAAAAAAAAAAATCCAAAATCAGACAGAGTGTTGACACCAGAGAGGCTAAGACCGCATTGACTCAGTGCGGTATTCAGCCTCTCTGGTGTCAAGTCTGATTTTGGAAAAAAAAAAAAAAAATCCAAAATCAGACAGAGTGTTGACACCAGAGAGGCTAAGACCGCATTGACTCAGTGCGGTATTCAGCCTCTCTGGTGTCAAGTCTGATTTTGGAAAAAAAAAAAAAAAATCCAAAATCAGACAGAGTGTTGAGACCAGAGAGGCTAAGAGCGCATTGACTCAGTCCGGTATGCAGCCTCTCTGGTGTCAAGTCTGATTTTGGAAAAAAAAAAAAAAAAAAATCCAAAATCAGACAGAATGTTGAGACCAGAGAGGCTAAGACCGCATTGACTCAGTGCGGTATTCAGCCTCTCTGGTGTCAAGTCTGATTTTGGAAAAAAAAAAAAAAAAATCCAAAATCAGACAGAGTGTTGACACCAGAGAGGCTAAGACCGCATTGACTCAGTGCGGTATTCAGCCTCTCTGGTGTCAAGTCTGATTTTGGAAAAAAAAAAAAAAAAATCCAAAATCAGACAGAGTGTTGAGACCAGAGAGGCTAAGACCGCATTGACTCAGTGCGGTATTCAGCCTCTCTGGTGTCAAGTCTGATTTTGGAAAAAAAAAAAAAATCCAAAATCAGACAGAGTGTTGACACCAGAGAGGCTAAGACCGCATTGACTCAGTGCGGTATTCAGCCTCTCTGGTGTCAAGTCTGATTTTGGAAAAAAAAAAAAAAATCCAAAATCAGACAGAGTGTTGAGACCAGAGAGGCTAAGAGCGCATTGACTCAGTGCGGTATGCAGCCTCTCTGGTGTCAAGTCTGATTTTGGAAAAAAAAAAAAAAAAAATCCAAAATCAGACAGAGTGTTGAGACCAGAGAGGCTAAGACCGCATTGACTCAGTGCGGTATTCAGCCTCTCTGGTGTCAAGTCTCATTTTGGAGAAAAAAAACATCCAAAATCAGACAGAGTGTTGACACCAGAGAGGCTAAGACCGCATTGACTGAGTGCGGTATTCAGCCTCTCTGGTGTCAAGTCTGATTTTGGAAAAAAAAAAAAAAAAAATCCAAAATCAGACAGAGTGTTGACACCAGAGAGGCTAAGACCGCATTGACTCAGTGCGGTATTCAGCCTCTCTGGTGTCAAGTCTGATTTTGGAAAAAAATAAAAATAAATCCAAAATCAGACAGAGTGTTGAGACCAGAGAGGCTAAGACCGCATTGACTCAGTGCGGTATTCAGCCTCTCTGGTGTCAAGTCTGATTTTGGAAAAAAAAAAAAATCCAAAATCAGACGGAGTGTTGACACCAGAGAGGCTAAGACCGCATTGACTCAGTGCGGTATTCAGCCTCTCTGGTGTCAAGTCTGATTTTGGAAAAAAAAAAAAAAATCCAAAATCAGACAGAGTGTTGACACCAGAGAGGCTAAGACCGCATTGACTCAGTGCGGTATTCAGCCTCTCTGGTGTCAAGTCTGATTTTGGAAAAAAAAAAAAAAAATCCAAAATCAGACAGAGTGTTGAGACCAGAGAGGCTAAGAGCGCATTGACTCAGTGCGGTATGCAGCCTCTCTGGTGTCAAGTCTGATTTTGGAAAAAAAAAAAAAAAAATCCAAAATCAGACAGAGTGTTGACACCAGAGAGGCTAAGACCGCATTGACTCAGTGCGGTATTCAGCCTCTCTGGTGTCAAGTCTGATTTTGGAAAAAAAAAAAAAAATCCAAAATCAGACAGAGTGTTGACACCAGAGAGGCTAAGACCGCATTGACTCAGTGCGGTATTCAGCCTCTCTGGTGTCAAGTCTGATTTTGGAAAAAAAAAAAAAAAATCCAAAATCAGACAGAGTGTTGAGACCAGAGAGGCTAAGAGCGCATTGACTCAGTGCGGTATGCAGCCTCTCTGGTGTCAAGTCTGATTTTGGAAAAAAAAAAAAAAAAAAATCCAAAATCAGACAGAGTGTTGAGACCAGAGAGGCTAAGACCGCATTGACTCAGTGCGGTATTCAGCCTCTCTGGTGTCAAGTCTGATTTTTGAAAAAAAAAAAAAAAAAATCCAAAATCAGACAGAGTGTTGACACCAGAGAGGCTAAGACCGCATTGACTCAGTGCGGTATTCAGCCTCTCTGGTGTCAAGTCTGATTTTGGAAAAAAAAAAAAAAAAAATCCAAAATCAGACAGAGTGTTGAGACCAGAGAGGCTAAGACCGCATTGACTCAGTGCGGTATTCAGCCTCTCTGGTGTCAAGTCTGATTTTATAAAAAAAAAAAAAAAATCCAAAATCAGACAGAGTGTTGACACCAGAGAGGCTAAGACCGCATTGACTCAGTGCGGTATTCAGCCTCTCTGGTGTCAAGTCTGATTTTGGAAAAAAAAAAAAAATCCAAAATCAGACAGAGTGTTGACACCAGAGAGGCTAAGACCGCATTGACTCAGTGCGGTATTCAGTCTCTCTGGTGTCAAGTCTGATTTTGGAAAAAAAAAAAAAAAATCCAAAATCAGACAGAGTGTTGACACCAGAGAGGCTAAGACCGCATTGACTCAGTGCAGTATTCAGCCTCTCTGGTGTCAAGTCTGATTTTGGAAAAAAAAAAAAAAAATCCAAAATCAGACAGTGTTGAGACCAGAGAGGCTAAGACCGCATTGACTCAGTGCGGTATTCAGCCTCTCTGGTGTCAAGTCTGATTTTGGAAAAAAAAAAATAATAATCCAAAATCAGACAGAGTGTTGAGACCAGAGAGGCTAAGACCGCATTGACTCAGTGCGGTATTCAGCCTCTCTGGTGTCAAGTCTGATTTTGGAAAAAAAAAAAAAAAAAATCCAAAATCAGACAGAGTGTTGACACCAGAGAGGCTAAGACCGCATTGACTCAGTGCGGTATTCAGCCTCTCTGGTGTCAAGTCTGATTTTGGAAAAAAAAAAAAATCCAAAATCAGACAGAGTGTTGACACCAGAGAGGCTAAGACCGCATTGACTCAGTGCGGTATTCAGCCTCTCTGGTGTCAAGTCTGATTTTGGAAAAAAAAAAAAAAAATCCAAAATCAGACAGAGTGTTGAGACCAGAGAGGCTAAGACCGCATTGACTCAGTGCGGTATTCAGCCTCTCTGGTGTCAAGTCTGATTTTGGAAAAAAAAAAAAAAAAAAATCCAAAATCAGACAGAGTGTTGAGACCAGAGAGGCTAAGACCGCATTGACTCAGTGCGGTATTCAGCCTCTCTGGTGTCAAGTCTGATTTTGGAAAAAAAAAAAAAAATCCAAAATCAGACAGAGTGTTGAGACCAGAGAGGCTAAGACCGCATTGACTCAGTGCGGTATTCAGCCTCTCTGGTGTCAAGTCTGATTTTGGAAAAAAAAAAAAAAAAAATCCAAAATCAGACAGAGTGTTGACACCAGAGAGGCTAAGACCGCATTGACTCAGTGCGGTATTCAGCCTCTCTGGTGTCAAGTCTGATTTTGGAAAAAAAAAAAGACCAGAGAGGCTAAGACCGCATTGACTCAGTGCGGTATTCAGCCTCTCTGGTGTCAAGTCTGATTTTGGAAAAAAAAAAAAAAAAAATCCAAAATCAGACAGAGTGTTGAGACCAGAGAGGCTAAGACCGCATTGACTCAGTGCGGTATTCAGCCTCTCTGGTGTCAAGTCTGATTTTGGAAAAAAAAAAAAAAAATCCAAAATCAGACAGAGTGTTGACACCAGAGAGGCTAAGACCGCATTGACTCAGTGCGGTATTCAGCCTCTCTGGTGTCAAGTCTGATTTTGGAAAAAAAAAAAAAATCCAAAATCAGACAGAGTGTTGACACCAGAGAGGCTAAGACCGCATTGACTCAGTGCGGTATTCAGTCTCTCTGGTGTCAAGTCTGATTTTGGAAAAAAAAAAAAAAAATCCAAAATCAGACAGAGTGTTGACACCAGAGAGGCTAAGACCGCATTGACTCAGTGCAGTATTCAGCCTCTCTGGTGTCAAGTCTGATTTTGGAAAAAAAAAAAAAAAATCCAAAATCAGACAGTGTTGAGACCAGAGAGGCTAAGACCGCATTGACTCAGTGCGGTATTCAGCCTCTCTGGTGTCAAGTCTGATTTTGGAAAAAAAAAAAAAAAAATCCAAAATCAGACAGAGTGTTGAGACCAGAGAGGCTAAGACCGCATTGACTCAGTGCGGTATTCAGCCTCTCTGGTGTCAAGTCTGATTTTGGGAAAAAAAAAAAAAAAAAAATCCAAAATCAGACAGAGTGTTGACACCAGAGAGGCTAAGACCGCATTGACTCAGTGCGGTATTCAGCCTCTCTGGTGTCAAGTCTGATTTTGGAAAAAAAAAAAAAAATCCAAAATCAGACAGAGTGTTGAGACCAGAGAGGCTAAGAGCGCATTGACTCAGTGCGGTATGCAGCCTCTCTGGTGTCAAGTCTGATTTTGGAAAAAAAAAAAAAAAAAAATCCAAAATCAGACAGAGTGTTGAGACCAGAGAGGCTAAGACCGCATTGACTCAGTGCGGTATTCAGCCTCTCTGGTGTCAAGTCTCATTTTGGAGAAAAAAAAAAATCCAAAATCAGACAGAGTGTTGACACCAGAGAGGCTAAGACCGCATTGACTCAGTGCGGTATTCAGCCTCTCTGGTGTCAAGTCTGATTTTGGAAAAAAAAAAAAAAAAAATCCAAAATCAGACAGAGTGTTGACACCAGAGAGGCTAAGACCGCATTGACTCAGTGCGGTATTCAGCCTCTCTGGTGTCAAGTCTGATTTTGGAAAAAAATAAAAATAAATCCAAAATCAGACAGAGTGTTGAGACCAGAGAGGCTAAGACCGCATTGACTCAGTGCGGTATTCAGCCTCTCTGGTGTCAAGTCTGATTTTGGAAAAAAAAAAAAATCCAAAATCAGACGGAGTGTTGACACCAGAGAGGCTAAGACCGCATTGACTCAGTGCGGTATTCAGCCTCTCTGGTGTCAAGTCTGATTTTGGAAAAAAAAAAAAAAATCCAAAATCAGACAGAGTGTTGACACCAGAGAGGCTAAGACCGCATTGACTCAGTGCGGTATTCAGCCTCTCTGGTGTCAAGTCTGATTTTGGAAAAAAAAAAAAAAAATCCAAAATCAGACAGAGTGTTGAGACCAGAGAGGCTAAGAGCGCATTGACTCAGTGCGGTATGCAGCCTCTCTGGTGTCAAGTCTGATTTTGGAAAAAAAAAAAAAAAAATCCAAAATCAGACAGAGTGTTGACACCAGAGAGGCTAAGACCGCATTGACTCAGTGCAGTATTCAGCCTCTCTGGTGTCAAGTCTGATTTTGGAAAAAAAAAAAAAAATCCAAAATCAGACAGAGTGTTGACACCAGAGAGGCTAAGACCGCATTGACTCAGTGCGGTATTCAGCCTCTCTGGTGTCAAGTCTGATTTTGGAAAAAAAAAAAAAAAATCCAAAATCAGACAGAGTGTTGAGACCAGAGAGGCTAAGAGCGCATTGACTCAGTGCGGTATGCAGCCTCTCTGGTGTCAAGTCTGATTTTGGAAAAAAAAAAAAAAAAAAATCCAAAATCAGACAGAGTGTTGAGACCAGAGAGGCTAAGACCGCATTGACTCAGTGCGGTATTCAGCCTCTCTGGTGTCAAGTCTGATTTTGGAAAAAAAAAAAAAAAAAATCCAAAATCAGACAGAGTGTTGACACCAGAGAGGCTAAGACCGCATTGACTCAGTGCGGTATTCAGCCTCTCTGGTGTCAAGTCTGATTTTGGAAAAAAAAAAAAAAAAAAATCCAAAATCAGACAGAGTGTTGAGACCAGAGAGGCTAAGACCGCATTGACTCAGTGCGGTATTCAGCCTCTCTGGTGTCAAGTCTGATTTTATAAAAAAAAAAAAAAAATCCAAAATCAGACAGAGTGTTGACACCAGAGAGGCTAAGACCGCATTGACTCAGTGCGGTATTCAGCCTCTCTGGTGTCAAGTCTGATTTTGGAAAAAAAAAAAAAATCCAAAAGCAGACAGAGTGTTGACACCAGAGAGGCTAAGACCGCATTGACTCAGTGCGGTATTCAGTCTCTCTGGTGTCAAGTCTGATTTTGGAAAAAAAAAAAAAAAATCCAAAATCAGACAGAGTGTTGACACCAGAGAGGCTAAGACCGCATTGACTCAGTGCAGTATTCAGCCTCTCTGGTGTCAAGTCTGATTTTGGAAAAAAAAAAAAAAAATCCAAAATCAGACAGTGTTGAGACCAGAGAGGCTAAGACCGCATTGACTCAGTGCGGTATTCAGCCTCTCTGGTGTCAAGTCTGATTTTGGAAAAAAAAAAATAATAATCCAAAATCAGACAGAGTGTTGAGACCAGAGAGGCTAAGACCGCATTGACTCAGTGCGGTATTCAGCCTCTCTGGTGTCAAGTCTGATTTTGGAAAAAAAAAAAAAAAAAAATCCAAAATCAGACAGAGTGTTGACACCAGAGAGGCTAAGACCGCATTGACTCAGTGCGGTATTCAGCCTCTCTGGTGTCAAGTCTGATTTTGGAAAAAAAAAAAAATCCAAAATCAGACAGAGTGTTGACACCAGAGAGGCTAAGACCGCATTGACTCAGTGCGGTATTCAGCCTCTCTGGTGTCAAGTCTGATTTTGGAAAAAAAAAAAAAAAATCCAAAATCAGACAGAGTGTTGAGACCAGAGAGGCTAAGACCGCATTGACTCAGTGCGGTATTCAGCCTCTCTGGTGTCAAGTCTGATTTTGGAAAAAAAAAAAAAAAAAATCCAAAATCAGACAGAGTGTTGAGACCAGAGAGGCTAAGACCGCATTGACTCAGTGCGGTATTCAGCCTCTCTGGTGTCAAGTCTGATTTTGGAAAAAAAAAAAAAAATCCAAAATCAGACAGAGTGTTGAGACCAGAGAGGCTAAGACCGCATTGACTCAGTGCGGTATTCAGCCTCTCTGGTGTCAAGTCTGATTTTGGAAAAAAAAAAAAAAAAAATCCAAAATCAGACAGAGTGTTGACACCAGAGAGGCTAAGACCGCATTGACTCAGTGCGGTATTCAGCCTCTCTGGTGTCAAGTCTGATTTTGGAAAAAAAAAAAGACCAGAGAGGCTAAGACCGCATTGACTCAGTGCGGTATTCAGCCTCTCTGGTGTCAAGTCTGATTTTGGAAAAAAAAAAAAAAAAAATCCAAAATCAGACAGAGTGTTGAGACCAGAGAGGCTAAGACCGCATTGACTCAGTGCGGTATTCAGCCTCTCTGGTGTCAAGTCTGATTTTGGAAAAAAAAAAAAAAAATCCAAAATCAGACAGAGTGTTGACACCAGAGAGGCTAAGACCGCATTGACTCAGTGCGGTATTCAGCCTCTCTGGTGTCAAGTCTGATTTTGGAAAAAAAAAAAAAAATCCAAAATCAGACAGAGTGTTGACACCAGAGAGGCTAAGACCGCATTGACTCAGTGCGGTATTCAGTCTCTCTGGTGTCAAGTCTGATTTTGGAAAAAAAAAAAAAAAATCCAAAATCAGACAGAGTGTTGACACCAGAGAGGCTAAGACCGCATTGACTCAGTGCAGTATTCAGCCTCTCTGGTGTCAAGTCTGATTTTGGAAAAAAAAAAAAAAAATCCAAAATCAGACAGTGTTGAGACCAGAGAGGCTAAGACCGCATTGACTCAGTGCGGTATTCAGCCTCTCTGGTGTCAAGTCTGATTTTGGAAAAAAAAAAAAAAAAATCCAAAATCAGACAGAGTGTTGAGACCAGAGAGGCTAAGACCGCATTGACTCAGTGCGGTATTCAGCCTCTCTGGTGTCAAGTCTGATTTTGGAAAAAAAAAAAAAAAAAATCCAAAATCAGACAGAGTGTTGACACCAGAGAGGCTAAGACCGCATTGACTCAGTGCGGTATTCAGCCTCTCTGGTGTCAAGTCTGATTTTGGAAAAAAAAAAAAAAAATCCAAAATCAGACAGAGTGTTGAGACCAGAGAGGCTAAGACCGCATTGACTCAGTGCGGTATTCAGCCTCTCTGGTGTCAAGTCTGATTTTGGAAAAAAAAAAAAAAAAAATCCAAAATCAGACAGAGTGTTGAGACCAGAGAGGCTAAGACCGCATTGACTCAGTGCGGTATTCAGCCTCTCTGGTGTCAAGTCTGATTTTGGAAAAAAAAAAAAAAATCCAAAATCAGACAGCGTGTTGACACCAGAGAGGCTAAGACCGCATTGACTCAGTGCGGTATTCAGCCTCTCTGGTGTCAAGTCTGATTTTGGAAAAAAAAAAAAAAAATCCAAAATCAGACAGAGTGTTGAGACCAGAGAGGCTAAGACCGCATTGACTCAGTGCGGTATTCAGCCTCTCTGGTGTCAAGTCTGATTTTGGAAAAAAAAAAAAAAAAATCCAAAATCAGACAGAGTGTTGAGACCAGAGAGGCTAAGACCGCATTGACTCAGTGCGGTATTCAGCCTCTCTGGTGTCAAGTCTGATTTTGGAAAAAAAAAAAAAAAATCCAAAATCAGACAGAGTGTTGAGACCAGAGAGGCTAAGACCGCATTGACTCAGTGCGGTATTCAGCCTCTCTGGTGTCAAGTCTGATTTTGGAAAAAAAAAAAAAAAATCCAAAATCAGACAGTGTTGACACCAGAGAGGCTAAGAGCGCATTGACTCAGTGCGGTATTCAGCCTCTCTGGTGTCAAGTCTGATTTTGGAAAAAAAAAAAAAAAAATCCAAAATCAGACAGAGTGTTGAGACCAGAGAGGCTAAGACCGCATTGACTCAGTGCGGTATTCAGCCTCTCTGGTGTCAAGTCTGATTTTGGAAAAAAAAAAAAAAAATCCAAAATCAGACAGAGTGTTGAGACCAGAGAGGCTAAGACCGCATTGACTCAGTGCGGTATTCAGCCTCTCTGGTGTCAAGTCTGATTTTGGAAAAAAAAAAAAAAAAATCCAAAATCAGACAGAGTGTTGAGACCAGAGAGGCTAAGACCGCATTGACTCAGTGCGGTATTCAGCCTCTCTGGTGTCAAGTCTGATTTTGGAAAAAAAAAAAAAAAATCCAAAATCAGACAGAGTGTTGAGACCAGAGAGGCTAAGACCGCATTGACTCAGTGCGGTATTCAGCCTCTCTGGTGTCAAGTCTGATTTTGGAAAAAAAAAAAAAAAATCCAAAATCAGACAGTGTTGACACCAGAGAGGCTAAGAGCGCATTGACTCAGTGCGGTATTCAGCCTCTCTGGTGTCAAGTCTGATTTTGGAAAAAAAAAAAAAAAAATCCAAAATCAGACAGAGTGTTGAGACCAGAGAGGCTAAGACCGCATTGACTCAGTGCGGTATTCAGCCTCTCTGGTGTCAAGTCTGATTTTGGAAAAAAAAAAAAAAAATCCAAAATCAGACAGAGTGTTGACACCAGAGAGGCTAAGACCGCATTGACTCAGTGCGGTATTCAGCCTCTCTGGTGTCAAGTCTGATTTTGGAAAAAAAAAAAAAAAATCCAAAATCAGACAGAGTGTTGACACCAGAGAGGCTAAGACCGCATTGACTCAGTGCGGTATGCAGCCTCTCTGGTGTCAAGTCTGATTTTGGAAAAAAAAAAAAAAAAATCCAAAATCAGACAGAGTGTTGACACCAGAGAGGCTAAGACCGCATTGACTCAGTGCGGTATTCAGCCTCTCTGGTGTCAAGTCTGATTTTGGGAAAAAAAAAAAAAAAATCCAAAATCAGACAGAGTGTTGACACCAGAGAGGCTAAGACCGCATTGACTCAGTGCGGTATTCAGCCTCTCTGGTGTCAAGTCTGATTTTGGAAAAAAAAAAAAATCCAAAATCAGACAGAGTGTTGACACCAGAGAGGCTAAGACCGCATTGACTCAGTGCGGTATTCAGCCTCTCTGGTGTCAAGTCTGATTTTGGAAAAAAAAAAAAAAAATCCAAAATCAGTCAGAGTGTTGACACCAGAGAGGCTAAGACCGCATTGACTCAGTGCGGTATTCAGCCTCTCTGGTGTCAAGTCTGATTTTGGAAAAAAAAAAAAAAAATCCAAAATCAGACAGAGTGTTGACACCAGAGAGGCTAAGACCGCATTGACTCAGTGCGGTATTCAGCCTCTCTGGTGTCAAGTCTGATTTTGGAAAAAAAAAAAAAAAATCCAAAATCAGACAGAGTGTTGAGACCAGAGAGGCTAAGAGCGCATTAACTCAGTGCGGTATGCAGCCTCTCTGGTGTCAAGTCTGATTTTGGAAAAAAAAAAAAAAAAATCCAAAATCAGACAGAGTGTTGAGACCAGAGAGGCTAAGACCGCATTGACTCAGTGCGGTATTCAGCCTCTCTGGTGTCAAGTCTGATTTTGGAAAAAAAAAAAAAAAAAATCCAAAATCAGACAGAGTGTTGAGACCAGAGAGGCTAAGACCGCATTGACTCAGTGCGGTATTCAGCCTCTCTGGTGTCAAGTCTGATTTTGGAAAAAAAAAAAAAAATCCAAAATCAGACAGCGTGTTGACACCAGAGAGGCTAAGACCGCATTGACTCAGTGCGGTATTCAGCCTCTCTGGTGTCAAGTCTGATTTTGGAAAAAAAAAAAAAAAAATCCAAAATCAGACAGAGTGTTGAGACCAGAGAGGCTAAGACCGCATTGACTCAGTGCGGTATTCAGCCTCTCTGGTGTCAAGTCTGATTTTGGAAAAAAAAAAAAAAAATCCAAAATCAGACAGTGTTGACACCAGAGAGGCTAAGAGCGCATTGACTCAGTGCGGTATTCAGCCTCTCTGGTGTCAAGTCTGATTTTGGAAAAAAAAAAAAAAAAATCCAAAATCAGACAGAGTGTTGAGACCAGAGAGGCTAAGACCGCATTGACTCAGTGCGGTATTCAGCCTCTCTGGTGTCAAGTCTGATTTTGGAAAAAAAAAAAAAAAATCCAAAATCAGACAGAGTGTTGACACCAGAGAGGCTAAGACCGCATTGACTCAGTGCGGTATTCAGCCTCTCTGGTGTCAAGTCTGATTTTGGAAAAAAAAAAAAAAAATCCAAAATCAGACAGAGTGTTGACACCAGAGAGGCTAAGACCGCATTGACTCAGTGCGGTATTCAGCCTCTCTGGTGTCAAGTCTGATTTTGGAAAAAAAAAAAAAAAAAATCCAAAATCAGACAGAGTGTTGAGACCAGAGAGGCTAAGACCGCATTGACTCAGTGCGGTATTCAGCCTCTCTGGTGTCAAGTCTGATTTTGGAAAAAAAAAAAAAAATCCAAAATCAGACAGCGTGTTGACACCAGAGAGGCTAAGACCGCATTGACTCAGTGCGGTATTCAGCCTCTCTGGTGTCAAGTCTGATTTTGGAAAAAAAAAAAAAAAATCCAAAATCAGACAGAGTGTTGAGACCAGAGAGGCTAAGACCGCATTGACTCAGTGCGGTATTCAGCCTCTCTGGTGTCAAGTCTGATTTTGGAAAAAAAAAAAAAAAAATCCAAAATCAGACAGAGTGTTGAGACCAGAGAGGCTAAGACCGCATTGACTCAGTGCGGTATTCAGCCTCTCTGGTGTCAAGTCTGATTTTGGAAAAAAAAAAAAAAAATCCAAAATCAGACAGAGTGTTGAGACCAGAGAGGCTAAGACCGCATTGACTCAGTGCGGTATTCAGCCTCTCTGGTGTCAAGTCTGATTTTGGAAAAAAAAAAAAAAAATCCAAAATCAGACAGTGTTGACACCAGAGAGGCTAAGAGCGCATTGACTCAGTGCGGTATTCAGCCTCTCTGGTGTCAAGTCTGATTTTGGAAAAAAAAAAAAAAAATCCAAAATCAGTCAGAGTGTTGACACCAGAGAGGCTAAGACCGCATTGACTCAGTGCGGTATTCAGCCTCTCTGGTGTCAAGTCTGATTTTGGAAAAAAAAAAAAAAAATCCAAAATCAGACAGAGTGTTGACACCAGAGAGGCTAAGACCGCATTGACTCAGTGCGGTATTCAGCCTCTCTGGTGTCAAGTCTGATTTTGGAAAAAAAAAAAAAAAATCCAAAATCAGACAGAGTGTTGAGACCAGAGAGGCTAAGAGCGCATTAACTCAGTGCGGTATGCAGCCTCTCTGGTGTCAAGTCTGATTTTGGAAAAAAAAAAAAAAAAATCCAAAATCAGACAGAGTGTTGAGACCAGAGAGGCTAAGACCGCATTGACTCAGTGCGGTATTCAGCCTCTCTGGTGTCAAGTCTGATTTTGGAAAAAAAAAAAAAAAAAAATCCAAAATCAGACAGAGTGTTGAGACCAGAGAGGCTAAGACCGCATTGACTCAGTGCGGTATTCAGCCTCTCTGGTGTCAAGTCTGATTTTGGAAAAAAAAAAAAAAATCCAAAATCAGACAGCGTGTTGACACCAGAGAGGCTAAGACCGCATTGACTCAGTGCGGTATTCAGCCTCTCTGGTGTCAAGTCTGATTTTGGAAAAAAAAAAAAAAAAATCCAAAATCAGACAGAGTGTTGAGACCAGAGAGGCTAAGACCGCATTGACTCAGTGCGGTATTCAGCCTCTCTGGTGTCAAGTCTGATTTTGGAAAAAAAAAAAAAAAATCCAAAATCAGACAGTGTTGACACCAGAGAGGCTAAGAGCGCATTGACTCAGTGCGGTATTCAGCCTCTCTGGTGTCAAGTCTGATTTTGGAAAAAAAAAAAAAAAAATCCAAAATCAGACAGAGTGTTGAGACCAGAGAGGCTAAGACCGCATTGACTCAGTGCGGTATTCAGCCTCTCTGGTGTCAAGTCTGATTTTGGAAAAAAAAAAAAAAAATCCAAAATCAGACAGAGTGTTGACACCAGAGAGGCTAAGACCGCATTGACTCAGTGCGGTATTCAGCCTCTCTGGTGTCAAGTCTGATTTTGGAAAAAAAAAAAAAAAATCCAAAATCAGACAGAGTGTTGACACCAGAGAGGCTAAGACCGCATTGACTCAGTGCGGTATTCAGCCTCTCTGGTGTCAAGTCTGATTTTGGAAAAAAAAAAAAAAAAAATCCAAAATCAGACAGAGTGTTGAGACCAGAGAGGCTAAGACCGCATTGACTCAGTGCGGTATTCAGCCTCTCTGGTGTCAAGTCTGATTTTGGAAAAAAAAAAAAAAAATCCAAAATCAGACAGCGTGTTGACACCAGAGAGGCTAAGACCGCATTGACTCAGTGCGGTATTCAGCCTCTCTGGTGTCAAGTCTGATTTTGGAAAAAAAAAAAAAAAATCCAAAATCAGACAGAGTGTTGAGACCAGAGAGGCTAAGACCGCATTGACTCAGTGCGGTATTCAGCCTCTCTGGTGTCAAGTCTGATTTTGGAAAAAAAAAAAAAAAAATCCAAAATCAGACAGAGTGTTGAGACCAGAGAGGCTAAGACCGCATTGACTCAGTGCGGTATTCAGCCTCTCTGGTGTCAAGTCTGATTTTGGAAAAAAAAAAAAAAAATCCAAAATCAGACAGAGTGTTGAGACCAGAGAGGCTAAGACCGCATTGACTCAGTGCGGTATTCAGCCTCTCTGGTGTCAAGTCTGATTTTGGAAAAAAAAAAAAAAAATCCAAAATCAGACAGTGTTGACACCAGAGAGGCTAAGAGCGCATTGACTCAGTGCGGTATTCAGCCTCTCTGGTGTCAAGTCTGATTTTGGAAAAAAAAAAAAAAAAATCCAAAATCAGACAGAGTGTTGAGACCAGAGAGGCTAAGACCGCATTGACTCAGTGCGGTATTCAGCCTCTCTGGTGTCAAGTCTGATTTTGGAAAAAAAAAAAAAAAATCCAAAATCAGACAGAGTGTTGACACCAGAGAGGCTAAGACCGCATTGACTCAGTGCGGTATTCAGCCTCTCTGGTGTCAAGTCTGATTTTGGAAAAAAAAAAAAAAAAATCCAAAATCAGACAGAGTGTTGACACCAGAGAGGCTAAGACCGCATTGACTCAGTGCGGTATTCAGCCTCTCTGGTGTCAAGTCTGATTTTGGAAAAAAAAAAAAAAAATCCAAAATCAGACAGAGTGTTGAGACCAGAGAGGCTAAGACCGCATTGACTCAGTGCGGTATTCAGCCTCTCTGGTGTCAAGTCTGATTTTGGAAAAAAAAAAAAAAAAATCCAAAATCAGACAGAGTGTTGAGACCAGAGAGGCTAAGACCGCATTGACTCAGTGCGGTATTCAGCCTCTCTGGTGTCAAGTCTGATTTTGGAAAAAAAAAAAAAAAATCCAAAATCAGACAGAGTGTTGAGACCAGAGAGGCTAAGACCGCATTGACTCAGTGCGGTATTCAGCCTCTCTGGTGTCAAGTCTGATTTTGGAAAAAAAAAAAAAAAATCCAAAATCAGACAGTGTTGACACCAGAGAGGCTAAGAGCGCATTGACTCAGTGCGGTATTCAGCCTCTCTGGTGTCAAGTCTGATTTTGGAAAAAAAAAAAAAAAAAATCCAAAATCAGACAGAGTGTTGAGACCAGAGAGGCTAAGACCGCATTGACTCAGTGCGGTATTCAGCCTCTCTGGTGTCAAGTCTGATTTTGGAAAAAAAAAAAAAAAATCCAAAATCAGACAGAGTGTTGACACCAGAGAGGCTAAGACCGCATTGACTCAGTGCGGTATTCAGCCTCTCTGGTGTCAAGTCTGATTTTGGAAAAAAAAAAAAAAAAATCCAAAATCAGACAGAGTGTTGACACCAGAGAGGCTAAGACCGCATTGACTCAGTGCGGTATTCAGCCTCTCTGGTGTCAAGTCTGATTTTGGAAAAAAAAAAAAAAAAAATCCAAAATCAGACAGAGTGTTGACACCAGAGAGGCTAAGACCGCATTGACTCAGTGCGGTATTCAGCCTCTCTGGTGTCAAGTCTGATTTTGGAAAAAAAAAAAAAAAATCCAAAATCAGACAGAGTGTTGACACCAGAGAGGCTAAGACCGCATTGACTCAGTGCGGTATTCAGCCTCTCTGGTGTCAAGTCTGATTTTGGAAAAAAAAAAAAAAATCCAAAATCAGACAGAGTGTTGACACCAGAGAGGCTAAGAGCGCATTGACTCAGTGCGGTATTCAGCCTCTCTGGTGTCAAGTCTGATTTTGGAAAAAAAAAAAAAAAATCCAAAATCAGACAGAGTGTTGAGACCAGAGAGGCTAAGAGCGCATTGACTCAGTGCGGTATGCAGCCTCTCTGGTGTCAAGTCTGATTTTGGAAAAAAAAAAAAAAAAATCCAAAATCAGACAGAGTGTTGACACCAGAGAGGCTAAGACCGCATTGACTCAGTGCGGTATTCAGCCTCTCTGGTGTCAAGTCTGATTTTGGGAAAAAAAAAAAAAAATCCAAAATCAGACAGAGTGTTGACACCAGAGAGGCTAAGACCGCATTGACTCAGTGCGGTATTCAGCCTCTCTGGTGTCAAGTCTGATTTTGGAAAAAAAAAAAAATCCAAAATCAGACAGAGTGTTGACACCAGAGAGGCTAAGACCGCATTGACTCAGTGCGGTATTCAGCCTCTCTGGTGTCAAGTCTGATTTTGGAAAAAAAAAAAAAAATCCAAAATCAGTCAGAGTGTTGACACCAGAGAGGCTAAGACCGCATTGACTCAGTGCGGTATTCAGCCTCTCTGGTGTCAAGTCTGATTTTGGAAAAAAAAAAAAAAAATCCAAAATCAGACAGAGTGTTGACACCAGAGAGGCTAAGACCGCATTGACTCAGTGCGGTATTCAGCCTCTCTGGTGTCAAGTCTGATTTTGGAAAAAAAAAAAAAAAATCCAAAATCAGACAGAGTGTTGAGACCAGAGAGGCTAAGAGCGCATTAACTCAGTGCGGTATGCAGCCTCTCTGGTGTCAAGTCTGATTTTGGAAAAAAAAAAAAAAAAATCCAAAATCAGACAGAGTGTTGAGACCAGAGAGGCTAACACCGCATTGACTCAGTGCGGTATTCAGCCTCTCTGGTGTCAAGTCTGATTTTGGAAAAAAAAAAAAAAAAAAATCCAAAATCAGACAGAGTGTTGAGACCAGAGAGGCTAAGACCGCATTGACTCAGTGCGGTATTCAGCCTCTCTGGTGTCAAGTCTGATTTTGGAAAAAAAAAAAAAAATCCAAAATCAGACAGCGTGTTGACACCAGAGAGGCTAAGACCGCATTGACTCAGTGCGGTATTCAGCCTCTCTGGTGTCAAGTCTGATTTTGGAAAAAAAAAAAAAAAATCCAAAATCAGACAGAGTGTTGAGACCAGAGAGTCTAAGAGCGCATTAACTCAGTGCGGTATGCAGCCTCTCTGGTGTCAAGTCTGATTTTGGAAAAAAAAAAAAAAAAATCCAAAATCAGACAGAGTGTTGAGACCAGAGAGGCTAAGACCGCATTGACTCAGTGCGGTATTCAGCCTCTCTGGTGTCAAGTCTGATTTTGGAAAAAAAAAAAAAAAATCCAAAATCAGACAGTGTTGACACCAGAGAGGCTAAGAGCGCATTGACTCAGTGCGGTATTCAGCCTCTCTGGTGTCAAGTCTGATTTTGGAAAAAAAAAAAAAAAAATCCAAAATCAGACAGAGTGTTGAGACCAGAGAGGCTAAGACCGCATTGACTCAGTGCGGTATTCAGCCTCTCTGGTGTCAAGTCTGATTTTGGAAAAAAAAAAAAAAAATCCAAAATCAGACAGAGTGTTGACACCAGAGAGGCTAAGACCGCATTGACTCAGTGCGGTATTCAGCCTCTCTGGTGTCAAGTCTGATTTTGGAAAAAAAAAAAAAAAATCCAAAATCAGACAGAGTGTTGACACCAGAGAGGCTAAGACCGCATTGACTCAGTGCGGTATTCAGCCTCTCTGGTGTCAAGTCTGATTTTGGAAAAAAAAAAAAAAATCCAAAATCAGACAGAGTGTTGAGACCAGAGAGGCTAAGAGCGCATTGACTCAGTGCGGTATGCAGCCTCTCTGGTGTCAAGTCTGATTTTGGAAAAAAAAAAAAAAAAAATCCAAAATCAGACAGAGTGTTGAGACCAGAGAGGCTAAGACCGCATTGACTCAGTGCGGTATTCAGCCTCTCTGGTGTCAAGTCTGATTTTGGAAAAAAAAAAAAAAAATCCAAAATCAGACAGAGTGTTGACACCAGAGAGGCTAAGACCGCATTGACTCAGTGCGGTATTCAGCCTCTCTGGTGTCAAGTCTGATTTTGAAAAAAAAAAAAAAAAATCCAAAATCAGACAGAGTGTTGAGACCAGAGAGGCTAAGACCGCATTGACTCAGTGCGGTATTCAGCCTCTCTGGTGTCAAGTCTGATTTTGGAAAAAAAAAAAAAATCCAAAATCAGACAGAGTGTTGACACCAGAGAGGCTAAGACCGCATTGACTCAGTGCGGTATTCAGCCTCTCTGGTGTCAAGTCTGATTTTGGAAAAAAAAAAAAAAATCCAAAATCAGACAGAGTGTTGAGACCAGAGAGGCTAAGAGCGCATTGACTCAGTGCGGTATGCAGCCTCTCTGGTGTCAAGTCTGATTTTGGAAAAAAAAAAAAAAAAAATCCAAAATCAGACAGAGTGTTGAGACCAGAGAGGCTAAGACCGCATTGACTCAGTGCGGTATTCAGCCTCTCTGGTGTCAAGTCTGATTTTGGGAAAAAAAAAAAAAAAAATCCAAAATCAGACAGAGTGTTGACACCAGAGAGGCTAAGACCGCATTGACTCAGTGCGGTATTCAGCCTCTCTGGTGTCAAGTCTGATTTTGGAAAAAAAAAAAAAAATCCAAAATCAGACAGAGTGTTGAGACCAGAGAGGCTAAGAGCGCATTGACTCAGTGCGGTATGCAGCCTCTCTGGTGTCAAGTCTGATTTTGGAAAAAAAAAAAAAAAAAAATCCAAAATCAGACAGAGTGTTGACACCAGAGAGGCTAAGACCGCATTGACTCAGTGCGGTATTCAGCCTCTCTGGTGTCAAGTCTGATTTTGGAAAAAAATAAAAATAAATCCAAAATCAGACAGAGTGTTGAGACCAGAGAGGCTAAGACCGCATTGACTCAGTGCGGTATTCAGCCTCTCTGGTGTCAAGTCTGATTTTGGAAAAAAAAAAAAATCCAAAATCAGACAGAGTGTTGACACCAGAGAGGCTAAGACCGCATTGACTCAGTGCGGTATTCAGCCTCTCTGGTGTCAAGTCTGATTTTGGAAAAAAAAAAAAAAATCCAAAATCAGACAGAGTGTTGACACCAGAGAGGCTAAGACCGCATTGACTCAGTGCGGTATTCAGCCTCTCTGGTGTCAAGTCTGATTTTGGAAAAAAAAAAAAAAAATCCAAAATCAGACAGAGTGTTGAGACCAGAGAGGCTAAGAGCGCATTGACTCAGTGCGGTATGCAGCCTCTCTGGTGTCAAGTCTGATTTTGGAAAAAAAAAAAAAAAAAATCCAAAATCAGACAGAGTGTTGACACCAGAGAGGCTAAGACCGCATTGACTCAGTGCGGTATTCAGCCTCTCTGGTGTCAAGTCTGATTTTGGAAAAAAAAAAAAAAATCCAAAATCAGACAGAGTGTTGACACCAGAGAGGCTAAGACCGCATTGACTCAGTGCGGTATTCAGCCTCTCTGGTGTCAAGTCTGATTTTGGAAAAAAAAAAAAAAAATCCAAAATCAGACAGAGTGTTGAGACCAGAGAGGCTAAGAGCGCATTGACTCAGTGCGGTATGCAGCCTCTCTGGTGTCAAGTCTGATTTTGGAAAAAAAAAAAAAAAAAAATCCAAAATCAGACAGAGTGTTGAGACCAGAGAGGCTAAGACCGCATTGACTCAGTGCGGTATTCAGCCTCTCTGGTGTCAAGTCTGATTTTGGAAAAAAAAAAAAAAAAAATCCAAAATCAGACAGAGTGTTGACACCAGAGAGGCTAAGACCGCATTGACTCAGTGCTGTATTCAGCCTCTCTGGTGTCAAGTCTGATTTTGGAAAAAAAAAAAAGACCAGAGAGGCTAAGACCGCATTGACTCAGTGCGGTATTCAGCCTCTCTGGTGTCAAGTCTGATTTTGGAAAAAAAAAAGAAATCCAAAATCAGACAGAGTGTTGACACCAGAGAGGCTAAGACCGCATTGACTTAGTGCGGTATTCAGTCTCTCTGGTGTCAAGTCTGATTTTGGAAAAAAAAAAAAAAAATCCAAAATCAGACAGAGTGTTGACACCAGAGAGGCTAAGACCGCATTGACTCAGTGCGGTATTCAGCCTCTCTGGTGTCAAGTCTGATTTTGGAAAAAAAAAAAAAAAATCCAAAATCAGACAGTGTTGAGACCAGAGAGGCTAAGACCGCATTGACTCAGTGCGGTATTCAGCCTCTCTGGTGTCAAGTCTGATTTTGGAAAAAAAAAAAAAAAAATCCAAAATCAGACAGAGTGTTGAGACCAGAGAGGCTAAGACCGCATTGACTCAGTGCGGTATTCAGCCTCTCTGGTGTCAAGTCTGATTTTGGAAAAAAAAAAAAAAAAAATCCAAAATCAGACAGAGTGTTGACACCAGAGAGGCTAAGACCGCATTGACTCAGTGCGGTATTCAGCCTCTCTGGTGTCAAGTCTGATTTTGGAAAAAAAAAAAAAAATCCAAAATCAGACAGAGTGTTGACACCAGAGAGGCTAAGACCGCATTGACTCAGTGCGGTATTCAGCCTCTCTGGTGTCAAGTCTGATTTTGGAAAAAAAAAAAAAAATCCAAAATCAGACAGAGTGTTGACACCAGAGAGGCTAAGACCGCATTGACTCAGTGCGGTATTCAGCCTCTCTGGTGTCAAGTCTGATTTTGGAAAAAAAAAAAAAAATCCAAAATCAGACAGAGTGTTGACACCAGAGAGGCTAAGACCGCATTGACTCAGTGCGGTATTCAGCCTCTCTGGTGTCAAGTCTGATTTTGCAAAAAAAAAAAAAAATCCAAAATCAGACAGAGTGTTGAGACCAGAGAGGCTAAGAGCGCATTGACTCAGTGCGGTATGCAGCCTCTCTGGTGTCAAGTCTGATTTTGGAAGAAAAAGAAAAAAAAATCCAAAATCAGACAGAGTGTTGACACCAGAGAGGCTAAGACCGCATTGACTCAGTGCGGTATTCAGCCTCTCTGGTGTCAAGTCTGATTTTGGGAAAAAAAAAAAAAAAATCCAAAATCAGACAGAGTGTTGACACCAGAGAGGCTAAGACCGCATTGACTCAGTGCGGTATTCAGCCTCTCTGGTGTCAAGTCTGATTTTGGAAAAAAAAAAAAATCCAAAATCAGACAGAGTGTTGACACCAGAGAGGCTAAGACCGCATTGACTCAGTGCGGTATTCAGCCTCTCTGGTGTCAAGTCTGATTTTGGAAAAAAAAAAAAAAATCCAAAATCAGACAGTGTTGACACCAGAGAGGCTAAGACCGCATTGACTCAGTGCGGTATTCAGCCTCTCTGGTGTCAAGTCTGATTTTGGAAAAAAAAAAAAAAAAAAATCCAAAATCAGACAGAGTGTTGAGACCAGAGAGGCTAAGACCGCATTGACTCAGTGCGGTATTCAGCCTCTCTGGTGTCAAGTCTGATTTTGGAAAAAAAAAAAAAAAAAAAATCCAAAATCAGACAGAGTGTTGACACCAGAGAGGCTAAGACCGCATTGACTCAGTGCGGTATTCAGCCTCTCTGGTGTCAAGTCTGATTTTGGAAAAAAAAAAAAAAAATCCAAAATCAGACAGAGTGTTGACACCAGAGAGGCTAAGACCGCATTGACTCAGTGCGGTATTCAGCCTCTCTGGTGTCAAGTCTGATTTTGGAAAAAAAAAAAAAAAATCCAAAATCAGACAGAGTGTTGAGACCAGAGAGGCTAAGAGCGCATTGACTCAGTGCGGTATGCAGCCTCTCTGGTGTCAAGTCTGATTTTGGAAAAAAAAAAAAAAAAAAAAATCCAAAATCAGACAGAATGTTGAGACCAGAGAGGCTAAGACCGCATTGACTCAGTGCGGTATTCAGCCTCTCTGGTGTCAAGTCTGATTTTGGAAAAAAAAAAAAAAAAATCCAAAATCAGACAGAGTGTTGACACCAGAGAGGCTAAGACCGCATTGACTCAGTGCGGTATTCAGCCTCTCTGGTGTCAAGTCTGATTTTGAAAAAAAAAAAAAAAAATCCAAAATCAGACAGAGTGTTGAGACCAGAGAGGCTAAGAGCGCATTGACTCAGTGCGGTATGCAGCCTCTCTGGTGTCAAGTCTGATTTTGGAAGAAAAAAAAAAAAAATCCAAAATCAGACAGAGTGTTGACACCAGAGAGGCTAAGACCGCATTGACTCAGTGCGGTATTCAGCCTCTCTGGTGTCAAGTCTGATTTTGGGAAAAAAAAAAAAAAAATCCAAAATCAGACAGAGTGTTGACACCAGAGAGGCTAAGACTGCATTGACTCAGTGCGGTATTCAGCCTCTCTGGTGTCAAGTCTGATTTTGGAAAAAAAAAAAAAAATCCAAAATCAGACAGAGTGTTGACACCAGAGAGGCTAAGACCGCATTGACTCAGTGCGGTATTCAGCCTCTCTGGTGTCAAGTCTGATTTTGGAAAAAAAAAAAAAAAAAAATCCAAAATCAGACAGAGTGTTGAGACCAGAGAGGCTAAGACCGCATTGACTCAGTGCGGTATTCAGCCTCTCTGGTGTCAAGTCTGATTTTGGAAAAAAAAAAAAAAAAAAATCCAAAATCAGACAGAGTGTTGACACCAGAGAGGCTAAGACCGCATTGACTCAGTGCGGTATTCAGCCTCTCTGGTGTCAAGTCTGATTTTGGAAAAAAAAAAAAAAAATCCAAAATCAGACAGAGTGTTGACACCAGAGAGGCTAAGACCGCATTGACTCAGTGCGGTATTCAGCCTCTCTGGTGTCAAGTCTGATTTTGGAAAAAAAAAAAAAAAATCCAAAATCAGACAGAGTGTTGAGACCAGAGAGGCTAAGAGCGCATTGACTCAGTGCGGTATGCAGCCTCTCTGGTGTCAAGTCTGATTTTGGAAAAAAAAAAAAAAAAAAATCCAAAATCAGACAGAATGTTGAGACCAGAGAGGCTAAGACCGCATTGACTCAGTGCGGTATTCAGCCTCTCTGGTGTCAAGTCTGATTTTGGAAAAAAAAAAAAAAAAATCCAAAATCAGA
This sequence comes from Poromitra crassiceps, assembly GCF_964638095.1. Lineage (NCBI taxonomy): Eukaryota > Metazoa > Chordata > Actinopteri > Beryciformes > Melamphaidae > Poromitra > Poromitra crassiceps. The sequence continues at coordinate 74,158 of NW_028151909.1, read as the reverse complement.
CAGAGTGTTGACACCAGAGAGGCTAAGACCGCATTGACTCAGTGCGGTATTCAGCCTCTCTGGTGTCAAGTCTGATTTTGGAAAAACAAAAAAAAAAAATCCAAAATCAGACAGAGTGTTGAGACCAGAGAGGCTAAGACCGCATTGACTCAGTGCGGTATTCAGCCTCTCTGGTGTCAAGTCTGATTTTGGAAAAAAAAAAAAAATCCAAAATCAGACAGAGTGTTGACACCAGAGAGGCTAAGACCGCATTGACTCAGTGCGGTATTCAGCCTCTCTGGTGTCAAGTCTGATTTTGGAAAAAAAAAAAAAAAATCCAAAATCAGACAGAGTGTTGAGACCAGAGAGGCTAAGAGCGCATTGACTCAGTGCGGTATGCAGCCTCTCTGGTGTCAAGTCTGATTTTAGAAAAAAAAAAAAAAAAAATCCAAAATCAGACAGAGTGTTGAGACCAGAGAGGCTAAGACCGCATTGACTCAGTGCGGTATTCAGCCTCTCTGGTGTCAAGTCTGATTTTGGAAAAAAAAAAAAAAAAAAATCCAAAATCAGACAGAGTGTTGAGACCAGAGAGGCTAAGACCGCATTGACTCAGTGCGGTATTCAGCCTCTCTGGTGTCAAGTCTGATTTTGGAAAAAAAAAAAAAAAAAAAATCCAAAATCAGACAGAGTGTTGACACCAGAGAGGCTAAGACCGCATTGACTCAGTGCGGTATTCAGCCTCTCTGGTGTCAAGTCTGATTTTGGAAAAAAAAAAAAAAAATCCAAAATCAGACAGAGTGTTGACACCAGAGAGGCTAAGACCGCATTGACTCAGTGCGGTATTCAGCCTCTCTGGTGTCAAGTCTGATTTTGGAAAAAAAAAAAAAAAATCCAAAATCAGACAGAGTGTTGAGACCAGAGAGGCTAAGAGCGCATTGACTCAGTGCGGTATGCAGCCTCTCTGGTGTCAAGTCTGATTTTGGAAAAAAAAAAAAAAAAAAAAATCCAAAATCAGACAGAATGTTGAGACCAGAGAGGCTAAGACCGCATTGACTCAGTGCGGTATTCAGCCTCTCTGGTGTCAAGTCTGATTTTGGAAAAAAAAAAAAAAAAATCCAAAATCAGACAGAGTGTTGACACCAGAGAGGCTAAGACCGCATTGACTCAGTGCGGTATTCAGCCTCTCTGGTGTCAAGTCTGATTTTGAAAAAAAAAAAAAAAAATCCAAAATCAGACAGAGTGTTGAGACCAGAGAGGCTAAGAGCGCATTGACTCAGTGCGGTATGCAGCCTCTCTGGTGTCAAGTCTGATTTTGGAAGAAAAAAAAAAAAAATCCAAAATCAGACAGAGTGTTGACACCAGAGAGGCTAAGACCGCATTGACTCAGTGCGGTATTCAGCCTCTCTGGTGTCAAGTCTGATTTTGGGAAAAAAAAAAAAAAAATCCAAAATCAGACAGAGTGTTGACACCAGAGAGGCTAAGACTGCATTGACTCAGTGCGGTATTCAGCCTCTCTGGTGTCAAGTCTGATTTTGGAAAAAAAAAAAAAAATCCAAAATCAGACAGAGTGTTGACACCAGAGAGGCTAAGACCGCATTGACTCAGTGCGGTATTCAGCCTCTCTGGTGTCAAGTCTGATTTTGGAAAAAAAAAAAAAAAAAAATCCAAAATCAGACAGAGTGTTGAGACCAGAGAGGCTAAGACCGCATTGACTCAGTGCGGTATTCAGCCTCTCTGGTGTCAAGTCTGATTTTGGAAAAAAAAAAAAAAAAAATCCAAAATCAGACAGAGTGTTGACACCAGAGAGGCTAAGACCGCATTGACTCAGTGCGGTATTCAGCCTCTCTGGTGTCAAGTCTGATTTTGGAAAAAAAAAAAAAAAATCCAAAATCAGACAGAGTGTTGACACCAGAGAGGCTAAGACCGCATTGACTCAGTGCGGTATTCAGCCTCTCTGGTGTCAAGTCTGATTTTGGAAAAAAAAAAAAAAAAATCCAAAATCAGACAGAGTGTTGAGACCAGAGAGGCTAAGAGCGCATTGACTCAGTGCGGTATGCAGCCTCTCTGGTGTCAAGTCTGATTTTGGAAAAAAAAAAAAAAAAAAATCCAAAATCAGACAGAATGTTGAGACCAGAGAGGCTAAGACCGCATTGACTCAGTGCGGTATTCAGCCTCTCTGGTGTCAAGTCTGATTTTGGAAAAAAAAAAAAAAAAATCCAAAATCAGACAGAGTGTTGACACCAGAGAGGCTAAGACCGCATTGACTCAGTGCGGTATTCAGCCTCTCTGGTGTCAAGTCTGATTTTGGAAAAACAAAAAAAAAAAATCCAAAATCAGACAGAGTGTTGAGACCAGAGAGGCTAAGACCGCATTGACTCAGTGCGGTATTCAGCCTCTCTGGTGTCAAGTCTGATTTTGGAAAAAAAAAAAAAATCCAAAATCAGACAGAGTGTTGACACCAGAGAGGCTAAGACCGCATTGACTCAGTGCGGTATTCAGCCTCTCTGGTGTCAAGTCTGATTTTGGAAAAAAAAAAAAAAATCCAAAATCAGACAGAGTGTTGAGACCAGAGAGGCTAAGAGCGCATTGACTCAGTGCGGTATGCAGCCTCTCTGGTGTCAAGTCTGATTTTAGAAAAAAAAAAAAAAAAAATCCAAAATCAGACAGAGTGTTGAGACCAGAGAGGCTAAGACCGCATTGACTCAGTGCGGTATTCAGCCTCTCTGGTGTCAAGTCTGATTTTGGGAAAAAAAAAAAAAAAAAATCCAAAATCAGACAGAGTGTTGACACCAGAGAGGCTAAGACCGCATTGACTCAGTGCGGTATTCAGCCTCTCTGGTGTCAAGTCTCATTTTGGAGAAAAAAAAAAAATCCAAAATCAGACAGAGTGTTGACACCAGAGAGGCTAAGACCGCATTGACTCAGTGCAGTATTCAGCCTCTCTGGTGTCAAGTCTGATTTTGGAAAAAAAAAAAAAAAAAAATCCAAAATCAGACAGAGTGTTGACACCAGAGAGGCTAAGACCGCATTGACTCAGTGCGGTATTCAGCCTCTCTGGTGTCAAGTCTGATTTTGGAAAAAAATAAAAATAAATCCAAAATCAGACAGAGTGTTGAGACCAGAGAGGCTAAGACCGCATTGACTCAGTGCGGTATTCAGCCTCTCTGGTGTCAAGTCTGATTTTGGAAAAAAAAAAAAAATCCAAAATCAGACAGAGTGTTGACACCAGAGAGGCTAAGACCGCATTGACTCAGTGCGGTATTCAGCCTCTCTGGTGTCAAGTCTGATTTTGGAAAAAAAAAAAAAAATCCAAAATCAGACAGAGTGTTGACACCAGAGAGGCTAAGACCGCATTGACTCAGTGCGGTATTCAGCCTCTCTGGTGTCAAGTCTGATTTTGGAAAAAAAAAAAAAAATCCAAAATCAGACAGAGTGTTGAGACCAGAGAGGCTAAGAGCGCATTGACTCAGTGCGGTATGCAGCCTCTCTGGTGTCAAGTCTGATTTTGGAAAAAAAAAAAAAAAAAAATCCAAAATCAGACAGTGTTGAGACCAGAGAGGCTAAGACCGCATTGACTCAGTGCGGTATTCAGCCTCTCTGGTGTCAAGTCTGATTTTGGAAAAAAAAAAAAAAAAAATCCAAAATCAGACAGAGTGTTGACACCAGAGAGGCTAAGACCGCATTGACTCAGTGCGGTATTCAGCCTCTCTGGTGTCAAGTCTGATTTTGGAAAAAAAAAAAAGACCAGAGAGGCTAAGACCGCATTGACTCAGTGCGGTATTCAGCCTCTCTGGTGTCAAGTCTGATTTTGGAAAAAAAAAAAAAAAAAATCCAAAATCAGACAGAGTGTTGAGACCAGAGAGGCTAAGACCGCATTGACTCAGTGCGGTATTCAGCCTCTCTGGTGTCAAGTCTGATTTTGGAAAAAAAAAAAAAAAATCCAAAATCAGACAGAGTGTTGACACCAGAGAGGCTAAGACCGCATTGACTCAGTGCGGTATTCAGCCTCTCTGGTGTCAAGTCTTATTTTGGAAAAAAAAAAAAAAATCCAAAATCAGACAGAGTGTTGACACCAGAGAGGCTAAGACCGCATTGACTCAGTGCGGTATTCAGTCTCTCTGGTGTCAAGTCTGATTTTGGAAAAAAAAAAAAAAAATCCAAAATCAGACAGAGTGTTGACACCAGAGAGGCTAAGACCGCATTGACTCAGTGCAGTATTCAGCCTCTCTGGTGTCAAGTCTGATTTTGGAAAAAAAAAAAAAAAATCCAAAATCAGACAGTGTTGAGACCAGAGAGGCTAAGACCGCATTGACTCAGTGCGGTATTCAGCCTCTCTGGTGTCAAGTCTGATTTTGGAAAAAAAAAAAAAAAAATCCAAAATCAGACAGAGTGTTGAGACCAGAGAGGCTAAGACCGCATTGACTCAGTGCGGTATTCAGCCTCTCTGGTGTCAAGTCTGATTTTGGGAAAAAAAAAAAAAAAAATCCAAAATCAGACAGAGTGTTGACACCAGAGAGGCTAAGACCGCATTGACTCAGTGCGGTATTCAGCCTCTCTGGTGTCAAGTCTGATTTTGGAAAAAAAAAAAAAAAATCCAAAATCAGACAGAGTGTTGACACCAGAGAGGCTAAGACCGCATTGACTCAGTGCGGTATTCAGCCTCTCTGGTGTCAAGTCTGATTTTGGAAAAAAAAAAAAAATCCAAAATCAGACAGAGTGTTGACACCAGAGAGGCTAAGACCGCATTGACTCAGTGCGGTATTCAGCCTCTCTGGTGTCAAGTCTGATTTTGGAAAAAAAAAAAAAAATCCAAAATCAGACAGAGTGTTGACACCAGAGAGGCTAAGACCGCATTGACTCAGTGCGGTATTCAGCCTCTCTGGTGTCAAGTCTGATTTTGGAAAAAAAAAAAAAAAAAAATCCAAAATCAGACAGAGTGTTGAGACCAGAGAGGCTAAGACCGCATTGACTCAGTGCGGTATTCAGCCTCTCTGGTGTCAAGTCTGATTTTGGAAAAAAAAAAAAAAAAATCCAAAATCAGACAGAGTGTTGACACCAGAGAGGCTAAGACCGCATTGACTCAGTGCGGTATTCAGCCTCTCTGGTGTCAAGTCTGATTTTGGAAAAAAAAAAAAAAAATCCAAAATCAGACAGAGTGTTGACACCAGAGAGGCTAAGACCGCATTGACTCAGTGCGGTATTCAGCCTCTCTGGTGTCAAGTCTGATTTTGGAAAAAAAAAAAAAAAAATCCAAAATCAGACAGAGTGTTGAGACCAGAGAGGCTAAGAGCGCATTGACTCAGTGCGGTATGCAGCCTCTCTGGTGTCAAGTCTGATTTTGGAAAAAAAAAAAAAAAAAAAATCCAAAATGAGACAGAATGTTGAGACCAGAGAGGCTAAGACCGCATTGACTCAGTGCGGTATTCAGCCTCTCTGGTGTCAAGTCTGATTTTGGAAAAAAAAAAAAAAAAATCCAAAATCAGACAGAGTGTTGACACCAGAGAGGCTAAGACCGCATTGACTCAGTGCGGTATTCAGCCTCTCTGGTGTCAAGTCTGATTTTGGAAAAAAAAAAAAAAAAAAATCCAAAATCAGACAGAGTGTTGAGACCAGAGAGGCTAAGACCGCATTGACTCAGTGCGGTATTCAGCCTCTCTGGTGTCAAGTCTGATTTTGGAAAAAAAAAAAAAATCCAAAATCAGACAGAGTGTTGACACCAGAGAGGCTAAGACCGCATTGACTCAGTGCGGTATTCAGCCTCTCTGGTGTCAAGTCTGATTTTGGAAAAAAAAAAAAAAATCCAAAATCAGACAGAGTGTTGAGACCAGAGAGGCTAAGAGCGCATTGACTCAGTGCGGTATGCAGCCTCTCTGGTGTCAAGTCTGATTTTGAAAAAAAAAAAAAAAAAAATCCAAAATCAGACAGAGTGTTGAGACCAGAGAGGCTAAGACCGCATTGACTCAGTGCGGTATTCAGCCTCTCTGGTGTCAAGTCTGATTTTGGGAAAAAAAAAAAAAAAATCCAAAATCAGACAGAGTGTTGACACCAGAGAGGCTAAGACCGCATTGACTCAGTGCAGTATTCAGCCTCTCTGGTGTCAAGTCTGATTTTGGAAAAAAAAAAAAAAATCCAAAATCAGACAGAGTGTTGAGACCAGAGAGGCTAAGAGCGCATTGACTCAGTGCGGTATGCAGCCTCTCTGGTGTCAAGTCTGATTTTGGAAAAAAAAAAAAAAAAAATCCAAAATCAGACAGAGTGTTGAGACCAGAGAGGCTAAGACCGCATTGACTCAGTGCAGTATTCAGCCTCTCTGGTGTCAAGTCTCATTTTGGAGAAAAAAAAAAAATCCAAAATCAGACAGAGTGTTGACACCAGAGAGGCTAAGACCGCATTGACTCAGTGCGGTATTCAGCCTCTCTGGTGTCAAGTCTGATTTTGGAAAAAAAAAAAAAAAAAAATCCAAAATCAGACAGAGTGTTGACACCAGAGAGGCTAAGACCGCATTGACTCAGTGCGGTATTCAGCCTCTCTGGTGTCAAGTCTGATTTTGGAAAAAAATAAAAATAAATCCAAAATCAGACAGAGTGTTGAGACCAGAGAGGCTAAGACCGCATTGACTCAGTGCGGTATTCAGCCTCTCTGGTGTCAAGTCTGATTTTGGAAAAAAAAAAAAAAATCCAAAATCAGACAGAGTGTTGACACCAGAGAGGCTAAGACCGCATTGACTCAGTGCGGTATTCAGCCTCTCTGGTGTCAAGTCTGATTTTGGAAAAAAAAAAAAAAATCCAAAATCAGACAGAGTGTTGACACCAGAGAGGCTAAGACCGCATTGACTCAGTGCGGTATTCAGCCTCTCTGGTGTCAAGTCTGATTTTGGAAAAAAAAAAAAAAAATCCAAAATCAGACAGAGTGTTGAGACCAGAGAGGCTAAGAGCGCATTGACTCAGTGCGGTATGCAGCCTCTCTGGTGTCAAGTCTGATTTTGAAAAAAAAAAAAAAAAATCCAAAATCAGACAGAGTGTTGACACCAGAGAGGCTAAGACCGCATTGACTCAGTGCGGTATTCAGCCTCTCTGGTGTCAAGTCTGATTTTGGAAAAAAAAAAAAAAATCCAAAATCAGACAGAGTGTTGACACCAGAGAGGCTAAGACCGCATTGACTCAGTGCGGTATTCAGCCTCTCTGGTGTCAAGTCTGATTTTGGAAAAAAAAAAAAAAAATCCAAAATCAGACAGAGTGTTGAGACCAGAGAGGCTAAGAGCGCATTGACTCAGTGCGGTATGCAGCCTCTCTGGTGTCAAGTCTGATTTTGGAAAAAAAAAAAAAAAAAATCCAAAATCAGACAGAGTGTTGAGACCAGAGAGGCTAAGACCGCATTGACTCAGTGCGGTATTCAGCCTCTCTGGTGTCAAGTCTGATTTTGGAAAAAAAAAAAAAAAAATCCAAAATCAGACAGAGTGTTGACACCAGAGAGGCTAAGACCGCATTGACTCAGTGCGGTATTCAGCCTCTCTGGTGTCAAGTCTGATTTTGGAAAAAAAAAAAGACCAGAGAGGCTAAGACCGCATTGACTCAGTGCGGTATTCAGCCTCTCTGGTGTCAAGTCTGATTTTGGAAAAAAAAAAAAAAAAAATCCAAAATCAGACAGAGTGTTGAGACCAGAGAGGCTAAGACCGCATTGACTCAGTGCGGTATTCAGCCTCTCTGGTGTCAAGTCTGATTTTGGAAAAAAAAAAAAAAAATCCAAAATCAGACAGAGTGTTGACACCAGAGAGGCTAAGACCGCATTGACTCAGTGCGGTATTCAGCCTCTCTGGTGTCAAGTCTGATTTTGGAAAAAAAAAAAAAATCCAAAATCAGACAGAGTGTTGACACCAGAGAGGCTAAGACCGCATTGACTCAGTGCGGTATTCAGTCTCTCTGGTGTCAAGTCTGATTTTGGAAAAAAAAAAAAAAAATCCAAAATCAGACAGAGTGTTGACACCAGAGAGGCTAAGACCGCATTGACTCAGTGCAGTATTCAGCCTCTCTGGTGTCAAGTCTGATTTTGGAAAAAAAAAAAAAAAATCCAAAATCAGACAGTGTTGAGACCAGAGAGGCTAAGACCGCATTGACTCAGTGCGGTATTCAGCCTCTCTGGTGTCAAGTCTGATTTTGGAAAAAAAAAAAAAAAAATCCAAAATCAGACAGAGTGTTGAGACCAGAGAGGCTAAGACCGCATTGACTCAGTGCGGTATTCAGCCTCTCTGGTGTCAAGTCTGATTTTGGAAAAAAAAAAAAAAAAAAATCCAAAATCAGACAGAGTGTTGAGACCAGAGAGGCTAAGACCGCATTGACTCAGTGCGGTATTCAGCCTCTCTGGTGTCAAGTCTGATTTTGGAAAAAAAAAAAGACCAGAGAGGCTAAGACCGCATTGACTCAGTGCGGTATTCAGCCTCTCTGGTGTCAAGTCTGATTTTGGAAAAAAAAAAAAAAAAAAATCCAAAATCAGACAGAGTGTTGAGACCAGAGAGGCTAAGACCGCATTGACTCAGTGCGGTATTCAGCCTCTCTGGTGTCAAGTCTGATTTTGGAAAAAAAAAAAAAAAATCCAAAATCAGACAGAGTGTTGACACCAGAGAGGCTAAGACCGCATTGACTCAGTGCGGTATTCAGCCTCTCTGGTGTCAAGTCTGATTTTGGAAAAAAAAAAAAAATCCAAAATCAGACAGAGTGTTGACACCAGAGAGGCTAAGACCGCATTGACTCAGTGCGGTATTCAGTCTCTCTGGTGTCAAGTCTGATTTTGGAAAAAAAAAAAAAAAATCCAAAATCAGACAGAGTGTTGACACCAGAGAGGCTAAGACCGCATTGACTCAGTGCAGTATTCAGCCTCTCTGGTGTCAAGTCTGATTTTGGAAAAAAAAAAAAAAAATCCAAAATCAGACAGTGTTGAGACCAGAGAGGCTAAGACCGCATTGACTCAGTGCGGTATTCAGCCTCTCTGGTGTCAAGTCTGATTTTGGAAAAAAAAAAAAAAAAATCCAAAATCAGACAGAGTGTTGAGACCAGAGAGGCTAAGACCGCATTGACTCAGTGCGGTATTCAGCCTCTCTGGTGTCAAGTCTGATTTTGGAAAAAAAAAAAAAAAAAATCCAAAATCAGACAGAGTGTTGACACCAGAGAGGCTAAGACCGCATTGACTCAGTGCGGTATTCAGCCTCTCTGGTGTCAAGTCTGATTTTGGAAAAAAAAAAAAAATCCAAAATCAGACAGAGTGTTGACACCAGAGAGGCTAAGACCGCATTGACTCAGTGCGGTATTCAGCCTCTCTGGTGTCAAGTCTGATTTTGGAAAAAAAAAAAAAAAATCCAAAATCAGACAGAGTGTTGAGACCAGAGAGGCTAAGACCGCATTGACTCAGTGCGGTATTCAGCCTCTCTGGTGTCAAGTCTGATTTTGGAAAAAAAAAAAAAAATCCAAAATCAGACAGAGTGTTGAGACCAGAGAGGCTAAGACCGCATTGACTCAGTGCGGTATTCAGCCTCTCTGGTGTCAAGTCTGATTTTGGAAAAAAAAAAAAAAAAATCCAAAATCAGACAGAGTGTTGAGACCAGAGAGGCTAAGACCGCATTGACTCAGTGCGGTATTCAGCCTCTCTGGTGTCAAGTCTGATTTTGGAAAAAAAAAAAAAAAATCCAAAATCAGACAGAGTGTTGAGACCAGAGAGGCTAAGACCGCATTGACTCAGTGCGGTATTCAGCCTCTCTGGTGTCAAGTCTGATTTTGGAAAAAAAAAAAAAAAAATCCAAAATCAGACAGTGTTGACACCAGAGAGGCTAAGAGCGCATTGACTCAGTGCGGTATTCAGCCTCTCTGGTGTCAAGTCTGATTTTGGAAAAAAAAAAAAAAAAAAAAAAAATCAGACAGAGTGTTGAGACCAGAGAGGCTAAGACCGCATTGACTCAGTGCGGTATTCAGCCTCTCTGGTGTCAAGTCTGATTTTGGAAAAAAAAAAAAAAAATCCAAAATCAGACAGAGTGTTGACACCAGAGAGGCTAAGACCGCATTGACTCAGTGCGGTATTCAGCCTCTCTGGTGTCAAGTCTGATTTTGGAAAAAAAAAAAAAAAAATCCAAAATCAGACAGAGTGTTGACACTCTGTGTGAGACCGCATTGACTCAGTGCGGTATTCAGCCTCTCTGGTGTCAAGTCTGATTTTGGAAAAAAAAAAAAAAAAATCCAAAATCAGACAGAGTGTTGACACCAGAGAGGCTAAGACCGCATTGACTCAGTGCGGTATTCAGCCTCTCTGGTGTCAAGTCTGATTTTGGAAAAAAAAAAAAAAAATCCAAAATCAGACAGAGTGTTGACACCAGAGAGGCTAAGACCGCATTGACTCAGTGCGGTATTCAGCCTCTCTGGTGTCAAGTCTGATTTTGGAAAAAAAAAAAAAAATCCAAAATCAGACAGAGTGTTGACACCAGAGAGGCTAAGAGCGCATTGACTCAGTGCGGTATTCAGCCTCTCTGGTGTCAAGTCTGATTTTGGAAAAAAAAAAAAAAAATCCAAAATCAGACAGAGTGTTGAGACCAGAGAGGCTAAGAGCGCATTGACTCAGTGCGGTATGCAGCCTCTCTGGTGTCAAGTCTGATTTTGAAAAAAAAAAAAAAAAATCCAAAATCAGACAGAGTGTTGACACCAGAGAGGCTAAGACCGCATTGACTCAGTGCGGTATTCAGCCTCTCTGGTGTCAAGTCTGATTTTGGAAAAAAAAAAAAAAATCCAAAATCAGACAGAGTGTTGACACCAGAGAGGCTAAGACCGCATTGACTCAGTGCGGTATTCAGCCTCTCTGGTGTCAAGTCTGATTTTGGAAAAAAAAAAAAAAAATCCAAAATCAGACAGAGTGTTGAGACCAGAGAGGCTAAGAGCGCATTGACTCAGTGCGGTATGCAGCCTCTCTGGTGTCAAGTCTGATTTTGGAAAAAAAAAAAAAAAAAATCCAAAATCAGACAGAGTGTTGAGACCAGAGAGGCTAAGACCGCATTGACTCAGTGCGGTATTCAGCCTCTCTGGTGTCAAGTCTGATTTTGGAAAAAAAAAAAAAAAAATCCAAAATCAGACAGAGTGTTGACACCAGAGAGGCTAAGACCGCATTGACTCAGTGCGGTATTCAGCCTCTCTGGTGTCAAGTCTGATTTTGGAAAAAAAAAAAGACCAGAGAGGCTAAGACCGCATTGACTCAGTGCGGTATTCAGCCTCTCTGGTGTCAAGTCTGATTTTGGAAAAAAAAAAAAAAAAAATCCAAAATCAGACAGAGTGTTGAGACCAGAGAGGCTAAGACCGCATTGACTCAGTGCGGTATTCAGCCTCTCTGGTGTCAAGTCTGATTTTGGAAAAAAAAAAAAAAAATCCAAAATCAGACAGAGTGTTGACACCAGAGAGGCTAAGACCGCATTGACTCAGTGCGGTATTCAGCCTCTCTGGTGTCAAGTCTGATTTTGGAAAAAAAAAAAAAATCCAAAATCAGACAGAGTGTTGACACCAGAGAGGCTAAGACCGCATTGACTCAGTGCGGTATTCAGTCTCTCTGGTGTCAAGTCTGATTTTGGAAAAAAAAAAAAAAAATCCAAAATCAGACAGAGTGTTGACACCAGAGAGGCTAAGACCGCATTGACTCAGTGCAGTATTCAGCCTCTCTGGTGTCAAGTCTGATTTTGGAAAAAAAAAAAAAAAATCCAAAATCAGACAGTGTTGAGACCAGAGAGGCTAAGACCGCATTGACTCAGTGCGGTATTCAGCCTCTCTGGTGTCAAGTCTGATTTTGGAAAAAAAAAAAAAAAAATCCAAAATCAGACAGAGTGTTGAGACCAGAGAGGCTAAGACCGCATTGACTCAGTGCGGTATTCAGCCTCTCTGGTGTCAAGTCTGATTTTGGAAAAAAAAAAAAAAAAAATCCAAAATCAGACAGAGTGTTGACACCAGAGAGGCTAAGACCGCATTGACTCAGTGCGGTATTCAGCCTCTCTGGTGTCAAGTCTGATTTTGGAAAAAAAAAAAAAATCCAAAATCAGACAGTGTTGACACCAGAGAGGCTAAGAGCGCATTGACTCAGTGCGGTATTCAGCCTCTCTGGTGTCAAGTCTGATTTTGGAAAAAAAAAAAAAAAAAAAAAAATCAGACAGAGTGTTGAGACCAGAGAGGCTAAGACCGCATTGACTCAGTGCGGTATTCAGCCTCTCTGGTGTCAAGTCTGATTTTGGAAAAAAAAAAAAAAAATCCAAAATCAGACAGAGTGTTGACACCAGAGAGGCTAAGACCGCATTGACTCAGTGCGGTATTCAGCCTCTCTGGTGTCAAGTCTGATTTTGGAAAAAAAAAAAAAAAAATCCAAAATCAGACAGAGTGTTGACACTCTGTGTGAGACCGCATTGACTCAGTGCGGTATTCAGCCTCTCTGGTGTCAAGTCTGATTTTGGAAAAAAAAAAAAAAAAAATCCAAAATCAGACAGAGTGTTGACACCAGAGAGGCTAAGACCGCATTGACTCAGTGCGGTATTCAGCCTCTCTGGTGTCAAGTCTGATTTTGGAAAAAAAAAAAAAAAAAATCCAAAATCAGACAGAGTGTTGAGACCAGAGAGGCTAAGACCGCATTGACTCAGTGCGGTATTCAGCCTCTCTGGTGTCAAGTCTGATTTTGGAAAAAAAAAAAAAAAATCCAAAATCAGACAGAGTGTTGAGACCAGAGAGGCTAAGACCGCATTGACTCAGTGCGGTATTCAGCCTCTCTGGTGTCAAGTCTGATTTTGGAAAAAAAAAAAAAAAATCCAAAATCAGACAGTGTTGACACCAGAGAGGCTAAGAGCGCATTGACTCAGTGCGGTATTCAGCCTCTCTGGTGTCAAGTCTGATTTTGGAAAAAAAAAAAAAAAAAACAAAATCAGACAGAGTGTTGAGACCAGAGAGGCTAAGACCGCATTGACTCAGTGCGGTATTCAGCCTCTCTGGTGTCAAGTCTGATTTTGGAAAAAAAAAAAAAAAATCCAAAATCAGACAGAGTGTTGACACCAGAGAGGCTAAGACCGCATTGACTCAGTGCGGTATTCAGCCTCTCTGGTGTCAAGTCTGATTTTGGAAAAAAAAAAAAAAAAATCCAAAATCAGACAGAGTGTTGACACTCTGTGTGAGACCGCATTGACTCAGTGCGGTATTCAGCCTCTCTGGTGTCAAGTCTGATTTTGGAAAAAAAAAAAAAAAAAATCCAAAATCAGACAGAGTGTTGACACCAGAGAGGCTAAGACCGCATTGACTCAGTGCGGTATTCAGCCTCTCTGGTGTCAAGTCTGATTTTGGAAAAAAAAAAAAAAAATCCAAAATCAGACAGAGTGTTGACACCAGAGAGGCTAAGACCGCATTGACTCAGTGCGGTATTCAGCCTCTCTGGTGTCAAGTCTGATTTTGGAAAAAAAAAAAAAAATCCAAAATCAGACAGAGTGTTGACACCAGAGAGGCTAAGAGCGCATTGACTCAGTGCGGTATTCAGCCTCTCTGGTGTCAAGTCTGATTTTGGAAAAAAAAAAAAAAAATCCAAAATCAGACAGAGTGTTGAGACCAGAGAGGCTAAGAGCGCATTGACTCAGTGCGGTATGCAGCCTCTCTGGTGTCAAGTCTGATTTTGAAAAAAAAAAAAAAAAAATCCAAAATCAGACAGAGTGTTGACACCAGAGAGGCTAAGACCGCATTGACTCAGTGCGGTATTCAGCCTCTCTGGTGTCAAGTCTGATTTTGGAAAAAAAAAAAAAAAATCCAAAATCAGACAGAGTGTTGACACCAGAGAGGCTAAGACCGCATTGACTCAGTGCGGTATTCAGCCTCTCTGGTGTCAAGTCTGATTTTGGAAAAAAAAAAAAAAAATCCAAAATCAGACAGAGTGTTGAGACCAGAGAGGCTAAGAGCGCATTGACTCAGTGCGGTATGCAGCCTCTCTGGTGTCAAGTCTGATTTTGGAAAAAAAAAAAAAAAAAATCCAAAATCAGACAGAGTGTTGAGACCAGAGAGGCTAAGACCGCATTGACTCAGTGCGGTATTCAGCCTCTCTGGTGTCAAGTCTGATTTTGGAAAAAAAAAAAAAAAAATCCAAAATCAGACAGAGTGTTGACACCAGAGAGGCTAAGACCGCATTGACTCAGTGCGGTATTCAGCCTCTCTGGTGTCAAGTCTGATTTTGGAAAAAAAAAAGACCAGAGAGGCTAAGACCGCATTGACTCAGTGCGGTATTCAGCCTCTCTGGTGTCAAGTCTGATTTTGGAAAAAAAAAAAAAAAAAAATCCAAAATCAGACAGAGTGTTGAGACCAGAGAGGCTAAGACCGCATTGACTCAGTGCGGTATTCAGCCTCTCTGGTGTCAAGTCTGATTTTGGAAAAAAAAAAAAAAAATCCAAAATCAGACAGAGTGTTGACACCAGAGAGGCTAAGACCGCATTGACTCAGTGCGGTATTCAGCCTCTCTGGTGTCAAGTCTGATTTTGGAAAAAAAAAAAAAAATCCAAAATCAGACAGAGTGTTGACACCAGAGAGGCTAAGACCGCATTGACTCAGTGCGGTATTCAGTCTCTCTGGTGTCAAGTCTGATTTTGGAAAAAAAAAAAAAAAATCCAAAATCAGACAGAGTGTTGACACCAGAGAGGCTAAGACCGCATTGACTCAGTGCAGTATTCAGCCTCTCTGGTGTCAAGTCTGATTTTGGAAAAAAAAAAAAAAAATCCAAAATCAGACAGTGTTGAGACCAGAGAGGCTAAGACCGCATTGACTCAGTGCGGTATTCAGCCTCTCTGGTGTCAAGTCTGATTTTGGAAAAAAAAAAAAAAAAATCCAAAATCAGACAGAGTGTTGAGACCAGAGAGGCTAAGACCGCATTGACTCAGTGCGGTATTCAGCCTCTCTGGTGTCAAGTCTGATTTTGGAAAAAAAAAAAAAAAAAATCCAAAATCAGACAGAGTGTTGACACCAGAGAGGCTAAGACCGCATTGACTCAGTGCGGTATTCAGCCTCTCTGGTGTCAAGTCTGATTTTGGAAAAAAAAAAAAAATCCAAAATCAGACAGAGTGTTGACACCAGAGAGGCTAAGACCGCATTGACTCAGTGCGGTATTCAGCCTCTCTGGTGTCAAGTCTGATTTTGGAAAAAAAAAAAAAAAATCCAAAATCAGACAGAGTGTTGAGACCAGAGAGGCTAAGACCGCATTGACTCAGTGCGGTATTCAGCCTCTCTGGTGTCAAGTCTGATTTTGGAAAAAAAAAAAAAAATCCAAAATCAGACAGAGTGTTGAGACCAGAGAGGCTAAGACCGCATTGACTCAGTGCGGTATTCAGCCTCTCTGGTGTCAAGTCTGATTTTGGAAAAAAAAAAAAAAAAAATCCAAAATCAGACAGAGTGTTGAGACCAGAGAGGCTAAGACCGCATTGACTCAGTGCGGTATTCAGCCTCTCTGGTGTCAAGTCTGATTTTGGAAAAAAAAAAAAAAAATCCAAAATCAGACAGAGTGTTGAGACCAGAGAGGCTAAGACCGCATTGACTCAGTGCGGTATTCAGCCTCTCTGGTGTCAAGTCTGATTTTGGAAAAAAAAAAAAAAAATCCAAAATCAGACAGTGTTGACACCAGAGAGGCTAAGAGCGCATTGACTCAGTGCGGTATTCAGCCTCTCTGGTGTCAAGTCTGATTTTGGAAAAAAAAAAAAAAAAAAAAAAAATCAGACAGAGTGTTGAGACCAGAGAGGCTAAGACCGCATTGACTCAGTGCGGTATTCAGCCTCTCTGGTGTCAAGTCTGATTTTGGAAAAAAAAAAAAAAAAATCCAAAATCAGACAGAGTGTTGACACCAGAGAGGCTAAGACCGCATTGACTCAGTGCGGTATTCAGCCTCTCTGGTGTCAAGTCTGATTTTGGAAAAAAAAAAAAAAAAATCCAAAATCAGACAGAGTGTTGACACTCTGTGTGAGACCGCATTGACTCAGTGCGGTATTCAGCCTCTCTGGTGTCAAGTCTGATTTTGGAAAAAAAAAAAAAAAAAATCCAAAATCAGACAGAGTGTTGACACCAGAGAGGCTAAGACCGCATTGACTCAGTGCGGTATTCAGCCTCTCTGGTGTCAAGTCTGATTTTGGAAAAAAAAAAAAAAAAAATCCAAAATCAGACAGAGTGTTGAGACCAGAGAGGCTAAGACCGCATTGACTCAGTGCGGTATTCAGCCTCTCTGGTGTCAAGTCTGATTTTGGAAAAAAAAAAAAAAAATCCAAAATCAGACAGAGTGTTGAGACCAGAGAGGCTAAGACCGCATTGACTCAGTGCGGTATTCAGCCTCTCTGGTGTCAAGTCTGATTTTGGAAAAAAAAAAAAAAAAATCCAAAATCAGACAGTGTTGACACCAGAGAGGCTAAGAGCGCATTGACTCAGTGCGGTATTCAGCCTCTCTGGTGTCAAGTCTGATTTTGGAAAAAAAAAAAAAAAAAAAAAAATCAGACAGAGTGTTGAGACCAGAGAGGCTAAGACCGCATTGACTCAGTGCGGTATTCAGCCTCTCTGGTGTCAAGTCTGATTTTGGAAAAAAAAAAAAAAAATCCAAAATCAGACAGAGTGTTGACACCAGAGAGGCTAAGACCGCATTGACTCAGTGCGGTATTCAGCCTCTCTGGTGTCAAGTCTGATTTTGGAAAAAAAAAAAAAAAAATCCAAAATCAGACAGAGTGTTGACACTCTGTGTGAGACCGCATTGACTCAGTGCGGTATTCAGCCTCTCTGGTGTCAAGTCTGATTTTGGAAAAAAAAAAAAAAAAAATCCAAAATCAGACAGAGTGTTGACACCAGAGAGGCTAAGACCGCATTGACTCAGTGCGGTATTCAGCCTCTCTGGTGTCAAGTCTGATTTTGGAAAAAAAAAAAAAAAATCCAAAATCAGACAGAGTGTTGACACCAGAGAGGCTAAGACCGCATTGACTCAGTGCGGTATTCAGCCTCTCTGGTGTCAAGTCTGATTTTGGAAAAAAAAAAAAAAATCCAAAATCAGACAGAGTGTTGACACCAGAGAGGCTAAGAGCGCATTGACTCAGTGCGGTATTCAGCCTCTCTGGTGTCAAGTCTGATTTTGGAAAAAAAAAAAAAAAATCCAAAATCAGACAGAGTGTTGAGACCAGAGAGGCTAAGAGCGCATTGACTCAGTGCGGTATGCAGCCTCTCTGGTGTCAAGTCTGATTTTGAAAAAAAAAAAAAAAAAATCCAAAATCAGACAGAGTGTTGACACCAGAGAGGCTAAGACCGCATTGACTCAGTGCGGTATTCAGCCTCTCTGGTGTCAAGTCTGATTTTGGAAAAAAAAAAAAAAATCCAAAATCAGACAGAGTGTTGACACCAGAGAGGCTAAGACCGCATTGACTCAGTGCGGTATTCAGCCTCTCTGGTGTCAAGTCTGATTTTGGAAAAAAAAAAAAAAAATCCAAAATCAGACAGAGTGTTGAGACCAGAGAGGCTAAGAGCGCATTGACTCAGTGCGGTATGCAGCCTCTCTGGTGTCAAGTCTGATTTTGGAAAAAAAAAAAAAAAAAATCCAAAATCAGACAGAGTGTTGAGACCAGAGAGGCTAAGACCGCATTGACTCAGTGCGGTATTCAGCCTCTCTGGTGTCAAGTCTGATTTTGGAAAAAAAAAAAAAAAAATCCAAAATCAGACAGAGTGTTGACACCAGAGAGGCTAAGACCGCATTGACTCAGTGCGGTATTCAGCCTCTCTGGTGTCAAGTCTGATTTTGGAAAAAAAAAAGACCAGAGAGGCTAAGACCGCATTGACTCAGTGCGGTATTCAGCCTCTCTGGTGTCAAGTCTGATTTTGGAAAAAAAAAAAAAAAAAAATCCAAAATCAGACAGAGTGTTGAGACCAGAGAGGCTAAGACCGCATTGACTCAGTGCGGTATTCAGCCTCTCTGGTGTCAAGTCTGATTTTGGAAAAAAAAAAAAAAAATCCAAAATCAGACAGAGTGTTGACACCAGAGAGGCTAAGACCGCATTGACTCAGTGCGGTATTCAGCCTCTCTGGTGTCAAGTCTGATTTTGGAAAAAAAAAAAAAATCCAAAATCAGACAGAGTGTTGACACCAGAGAGGCTAAGACCGCATTGACTCAGTGCGGTATTCAGTCTCTCTGGTGTCAAGTCTGATTTTGGAAAAAAAAAAAAAAAATCCAAAATCAGACAGAGTGTTGACACCAGAGAGGCTAAGACCGCATTGACTCAGTGCAGTATTCAGCCTCTCTGGTGTCAAGTCTGATTTTGGAAAAAAAAAAAAAAAATCCAAAATCAGACAGTGTTGAGACCAGAGAGGCTAAGACCGCATTGACTCAGTGCGGTATTCAGCCTCTCTGGTGTCAAGTCTGATTTTGGAAAAAAAAAAAAAAAAATCCAAAATCAGACAGAGTGTTGAGACCAGAGAGGCTAAGACCGCATTGACTCAGTGCGGTATTCAGCCTCTCTGGTGTCAAGTCTGATTTTGGAAAAAAAAAAAAAAAAATCCAAAATCAGACAGAGTGTTGACACCAGAGAGGCTAAGACCGCATTGACTCAGTGCGGTATTCAGCCTCTCTGGTGTCAAGTCTGATTTTGGAAAAAAAAAAAAAATCCAAAATCAGACAGAGTGTTGACACCAGAGAGGCTAAGACCGCATTGACTCAGTGCGGTATTCAGCCTCTCTGGTGTCAAGTCTGATTTTGGAAAAAAAAAAAAAAAATCCAAAATCAGACAGAGTGTTGAGACCAGAGAGGCTAAGACCGCATTGACTCAGTGCGGTATTCAGCCTCTCTGGTGTCAAGTCTGATTTTGGAAAAAAAAAAAAAAAATCCAAAATCAGACAGAGTGTTGAGACCAGAGAGGCTAAGACCGCATTGACTCAGTGCGGTATTCAGCCTCTCTGGTGTCAAGTCTGATTTTGGAAAAAAAAAAAAAAAAATCCAAAATCAGACAGAGTGTTGAGACCAGAGAGGCTAAGACCGCATTGACTCAGTGCGGTATTCAGCCTCTCTGGTGTCAAGTCTGATTTTGGAAAAAAAAAAAAAAAATCCAAAATCAGACAGAGTGTTGAGACCAGAGAGGCTAAGACCGCATTGACTCAGTGCGGTATTCAGCCTCTCTGGTGTCAAGTCTGATTTTGGAAAAAAAAAAAAAAAATCCAAAATCAGACAGTGTTGACACCAGAGAGGCTAAGAGCGCATTGACTCAGTGCGGTATTCAGCCTCTCTGGTGTCAAGTCTGATTTTGGAAAAAAAAAAAAAAAAAAAAAAAATCAGACAGAGTGTTGAGACCAGAGAGGCTAAGACCGCATTGACTCAGTGCGGTATTCAGCCTCTCTGGTGTCAAGTCTGATTTTGGAAAAAAAAAAAAAAAAATCCAAAATCAGACAGAGTGTTGACACCAGAGAGGCTAAGACCGCATTGACTCAGTGCGGTATTCAGCCTCTCTGGTGTCAAGTCTGATTTTGGAAAAAAAAAAAAAAAAATCCAAAATCAGACAGAGTGTTGACACTCTGTGTGAGACCGCATTGACTCAGTGCGGTATTCAGCCTCTCTGGTGTCAAGTCTGATTTTGGAAAAAAAAAAAAAAAAAATCCAAAATCAGACAGAGTGTTGACACCAGAGAGGCTAAGACCGCATTGACTCAGTGCGGTATTCAGCCTCTCTGGTGTCAAGTCTGATTTTGGAAAAAAAAAAAAAAAATCCAAAATCAGACAGAGTGTTGACACCAGAGAGGCTAAGACCGCATTGACTCAGTGCGGTATTCAGCCTCTCTGGTGTCAAGTCTGATTTTGGAAAAAAAAAAAAAAATCCAAAATCAGACAGAGTGTTGACACCAGAGAGGCTAAGAGCGCATTGACTCAGTGCGGTATTCAGCCTCTCTGGTGTCAAGTCTGATTTTGGAAAAAAAAAAAAAAAATCCAAAATCAGACAGAGTGTTGAGACCAGAGAGGCTAAGAGCGCATTGACTCAGTGCGGTATGCAGCCTCTCTGGTGTCAAGTCTGATTTTGGAAAAAAAAAAAAAAAAATCCAAAATCAGACAGAGTGTTGACACCAGAGAGGCTAAGACCGCATTGACTCAGTGCGGTATTCAGCCTCTCTGGTGTCAAGTCTGATTTTGGAAAAAAAAAAAAATCCAAAATCAGACAGAGTGTTGACACCAGAGAGGCTAAGACCGCATTGACTCAGTGCGGTATTCAGCCTCTCTGGTGTCAAGTCTGATTTTGGAAAAAAAAAAAAAAATCCAAAATCAGTCAGAGTGTTGACACCAGAGAGGCTAAGACCGCATTGACTCAGTGCGGTATTCAGCCTCTCTGGTGTCAAGTCTGATTTTGGAAAAAAAAAAAAAAAATCCAAAATCAGACAGAGTGTTGACACCAGAGAGGCTAAGACCGCATTGACTCAGTGCGGTATTCAGCCTCTCTGGTGTCAAGTCTGATTTTGGAAAAAAAAAAAAAAAATCCAAAATCAGACAGAGTGTTGAGACCAGAGAGGCTAAGAGCGCATTAACTCAGTGCGGTATGCAGCCTCTCTGGTGTCAAGTCTGATTTTGGAAAAAAAAAAAAAAAAATCCAAAATCAGACAGAGTGTTGAGACCAGAGAGGCTAAGACCGCATTGACTCAGTGCGGTATTCAGCCTCTCTGGTGTCAAGTCTGATTTTGGAAAAAAAAAAAAAAAAAATCCAAAATCAGACAGAGTGTTGAGACCAGAGAGGCTAAGACCGCATTGACTCAGTGCGGTATTCAGCCTCTCTGGTGTCAAGTCTGATTTTGGAAAAAAAAAAAAAAATCCAAAATCAGACAGCGTGTTGACACCAGAGAGGCTAAGACCGCATTGACTCAGTGCGGTATTCAGCCTCTCTGGTGTCAAGTCTGATTTTGGAAAAAAAAAAAAAAATCCAAAATCAGACAGAGTGTTGAGACCAGAGAGGCTAAGACCGCATTGACTCAGTGCGGTATTCAGCCTCTCTGGTGTCAAGTCTGATTTTGGAAAAAAAAAAAAAAAAAATCCAAAATCAGACAGAGTGTTGAGACCAGAGAGGCTAAGACCGCATTGACTCAGTGCGGTATTCAGCCTCTCTGGTGTCAAGTCTGATTTTGGAAAAAAAAAAAAAAAATCCAAAATCAGACAGTGTTGACACCAGAGAGGCTAAGAGCGCATTGACTCAGTGCGGTATTCAGCCTCTCTGGTGTCAAGTCTGATTTTGGAAAAAAAAAAAAAAAAATCCAAAATCAGACAGAGTGTTGAGACCAGAGAGGCTAAGACCGCATTGACTCAGTGCGGTATTCAGCCTCTCTGGTGTCAAGTCTGATTTTGGAAAAAAAAAAAAAAAATCCAAAATCAGACAGAGTGTTGACACCAGAGAGGCTAAGACCGCATTGACTCAGTGCGGTATTCAGCCTCTCTGGTGTCAAGTCTGATTTTGGAAAAAAAAAAAAAAAATCCAAAATCAGACAGAGTGTTGAGACCAGAGAGGCTAAGAGCGCATTGACTTAGTGCGGTATGCAGCCTCTCTGGTGTCAAGTCTGATTTTGGAAAAAAAAAAAAAAAAAATCCAAAATCAGACAGAGTGTTGAGACCAGAGAGGCTAAGACCGCATTGACTCAGTGCGGTATTCAGCCTCTCTGGTGTCAAGTCTGATTTTGGAAAAAAAAAAAAAAAATCCAAAATCAGACAGAGTGTTGACACCAGAGAGGCTAAGACCGCATTGACTCAGTGCGGTATTCAGCCTCTCTGGTGTCAAGTCTGATTTTGAAAAAAAAAAAAAAAAATCCAAAATCAGACAGAGTGTTGAGACCAGAGAGGCTAAGACCGCATTGACTCAGTGCGGTATTCAGCCTCTCTGGTGTCAAGTCTGATTTTGGAAAAAAAAAAAAAAATCCAAAATCAGACAGAGTGTTGACACCAGAGAGGCTAAGACCGCATTGACTCAGTGCGGTATTCAGCCTCTCTGGTGTCAAGTCTGATTTTGGAAAAAAAAAAAAAAATCCAAAATCAGACAGAGTGTTGAGACCAGAGAGGCTAAGAGCGCATTGACTCAGTGCGGTATGCAGCCTCTCTGGTGTCAAGTCTGATTTTGGAAAAAAAAAAAAAAAAAATCCAAAATCAGACAGAGTGTTGAGACCAGAGAGGCTAAGACCGCATTGACTCAGTGCGGTATTCAGCCTCTCTGGTGTCAAGTCTGATTTTGGGAAAAAAAAAAAAAAAAATCCAAAATCAGACAGAGTGTTGACACCAGAGAGGCTAAGACCGCATTGACTCAGTGCGGTATTCAGCCTCTCTGGTGTCAAGTCTGATTTTGGAAAAAAAAAAAAAAATCCAAAATCAGACAGAGTGTTGAGACCAGAGAGGCTAAGAGCGCATTGACTCAGTGCGGTATGCAGCCTCTCTGGTGTCAAGTCTGATTTTGAAAAAAAAAAAAAAAAAAAAATCCAAAATCAGACAGAGTGTTGAGACCAGAGAGGCTAAGACTGCATTGACTCAGTGCGGTATTCAGCCTCTCTGGTGTCAAGTCTCATTTTGGAAAAAAAAAAAAAATCCAAAATCAGACAGAGTGTTGACACCAGAGAGGCTAAGACCGCATTGACTCAGTGCGGTATTCAGCCTCTCTGGTGTCAAGTCTGATTTTGGAAAAAAAAAAAAAAAAAATCCAAAATCAGACAGAGTGTTGACACCAGAGACGCTAAGACCGCATTGACTCAGTGCTGTATTCAGCCTCTCTGGTGTCAAGTCTGATTTTGGAAAAAAAAAAAAGACCAGAGAGGCTAAGACCGCATTGACTCAGTGCGGTATTCAGCCTCTCTGGTGTCAAGTCTGATTTTGGAAAAAAAAAAAAAATCCAAAATCAGACAGAGTGTTGACACCAGAGAGGCTAAGACCGCATTGACTTAGTGCGGTATTCAGTCTCTCTGGTGTCAAGTCTGATTTTGGAAAAAAAAAAAAAAAATCCAAAATCAGACAGAGTGTTGACACCAGAGAGGCTAAGACCGCATTGACTCAGTGCGGTATTCAGCCTCTCTGGTGTCAAGTCTGATTTTGGAAAAAAAAAAAAAAAATCCAAAATCAGACAGTGTTGAGACCAGAGAGGCTAAGACCGCATTGACTCAGTGCGGTATTCAGCCTCTCTGGTGTCAAGTCTGATTTTGGAAAAAAAAAAAAAAAAATCCAAAATCAGACAGAGTGTTGAGACCAGAGAGGCTAAGACCGCATTGACTCAGTGCGGTATTCAGCCTCTCTGGTGTCAAGTCTGATTTTGGAAAAAAAAAAAAAAAAAATCCAAAATCAGACAGAGTGTTGACACCAGAGAGGCTAAGACCGCATTGACTCAGTGCGGTATTCAGCCTCTCTGGTGTCAAGTCTGATTTTGGAAAAAAAAAAAAAAAATCCAAAATCAGACAGAGTGTTGACACCAGAGAGGCTAAGACCGCATTGACTCAGTGCGGTATTCAGCCTCTCTGGTGTCAAGTCTGATTTTGGAAAAAAAAAAAAAAATCCAAAATCAGACAGAGTGTTGACACCAGAGAGGCTAAGACCGCATTGACTCAGTGCGGTATTCAGCCTCTCTGGTGTCAAGTCTGATTTTGGAAAAAAAAAAAAAAATCCAAAATCAGACAGAGTGTTGACACCAGAGAGGCTAAGACCGCATTGACTCAGTGTGGTATTCAGCCTCTCTGGTGTCAAGTCTGATTTTGCAAAAAAAAAAAAAAATCCAAAATCAGACAGAGTGTTGAGACCAGAGAGGCTAAGAGCGCATTGACTCAGTGCGGTATGCAGCCTCTCTGGTGTCAAGTCTGATTTTGGAAAAAAAAAAAAAAAAATCCAAAATCAGACAGAGTGTTGACACCAGAGAGGCTAAGACCGCATTGACTCAGTGCGGTATTCAGCCTCTCTGGTGTCAAGTCTGATTTTGGGAAAAAAAAAAAAAAAATCCAAAATCAGACAGAGTGTTGACACCAGAGAGGCTAAGACCGCATTGACTCAGTGCGGTATTCAGCCTCTCTGGTGTCAAGTCTGATTTTGGGAAAAAAAAAAAAAAAATCCAAAATCAGACAGAGTGTTGACACCAGAGAGGCTAAGACCGCATTGACTCAGTGCGGTATTCAGCCTCTCTGGTGTCAAGTCTGATTTTGGAAAAAAAAAAAAATCCAAAATCAGACAGAGTGTTGACACCAGAGAGGCTAAGACCGCATTGACTCAGTGCGGTATTCAGCCTCTCTGGTGTCAAGTCTGATTTTGGAAAAAAAAAAAAAAAAAAATCCAAAATCAGACAGAGTGTTGAGACCAGAGAGGCTAAGACTGCATTGACTCAGTGCGGTATTCAGCCTCTCTGGTGTCAAGTCTGATTTTGGAAAAAAAAAAAAAAAAAATCCAAAATCAGACAGAGTGTTGACACCAGAGAGGCTAAGACCGCATTGACTCAGTGCGGTATTCAGCCTCTCTGGTGTCAAGTCTGATTTTGGAAAAAAAAAAAAAAAATCCAAAATCAGACAGAGTGTTGACACCAGAGAGGCTAAGACCGCATTGACTCAGTGCGGTATTCAGCCTCTCTGGTGTCAAGTCTGATTTTGGAAAAAAAAAAAAAAAATCCAAAATCAGACAGAGTGTTGAGACCAGAGAGGCTAAGAGCGCATTGACTCAGTGCGGTATGCAGCCTCTCTGGTGTCAAGTCTGATTTTGGAAAAAAAAAAAAAAAAAAAATCCAAAATCAGACAGAATGTTGAGACCAGAGAGGCTAAGACCGCATTGACTCAGTGCGGTATTCAGCCTCTCTGGTGTCAAGTCTGATTTTGGAAAAAAAAAAAAAAAAATCCAAAATCAGACAGAGTGTTGACACCAGAGAGGCTAAGACCGCATTGACTCAGTGCGGTATTCAGCCTCTCTGGTGTCAAGTCTGATTTTGGAAAAAAAAAAAAAAAATCCAAAATCAGACAGAGTGTTGACACCAGAGAGGCTAAGACCGCATTGACTCAGTGCGGTATTCAGCCTCTCTGGTGTCAAGTCTGATTTTGGAAAAAAAAAAAAAAAAAATCCAAAATCAGACAGAGTGTTGACACCAGAGACGCTAAGACCGCATTGACTCAGTGCTGTATTCAGCCTCTCTGGTGTCAAGTCTGATTTTGGAAAAAAAAAAAAGACCAGAGAGGCTAAGACCGCATTGACTCAGTGCGGTATTCAGCCTCTCTGGTGTCAAGTCTGATTTTGGAAAAAAAAAAAAAATCCAAAATCAGACAGAGTGTTGACACCAGAGAGGCTAAGACCGCATTGACTTAGTGCGGTATTCAGTCTCTCTGGTGTCAAGTCTGATTTTGGAAAAAAAAAAAAAAAATCCAAAATCAGACAGAGTGTTGACACCAGAGAGGCTAAGACCGCATTGACTCAGTGCGGTATTCAGCCTCTCTGGTGTCAAGTCTGATTTTGGAAAAAAAAAAAAAAAATCCAAAATCAGACAGTGTTGAGACCAGAGAGGCTAAGACCGCATTGACTCAGTGCGGTATTCAGCCTCTCTGGTGTCAAGTCTGATTTTGGAAAAAAAAAAAAAAAAATCCAAAATCAGACAGAGTGTTGAGACCAGAGAGGCTAAGACCGCATTGACTCAGTGCGGTATTCAGCCTCTCTGGTGTCAAGTCTGATTTTGGAAAAAAAAAAAAAAAAAATCCAAAATCAGACAGAGTGTTGACACCAGAGAGGCTAAGACCGCATTGACTCAGTGCGGTATTCAGCCTCTCTGGTGTCAAGTCTGATTTTGGAAAAAAAAAAAAAAAATCCAAAATCAGACAGAGTGTTGACACCAGAGAGGCTAAGACCGCATTGACTCAGTGCGGTATTCAGCCTCTCTGGTGTCAAGTCTGATTTTGGAAAAAAAAAAAAAAATCCAAAATCAGACAGAGTGTTGACACCAGAGAGGCTAAGACCGCATTGACTCAGTGCGGTATTCAGCCTCTCTGGTGTCAAGTCTGATTTTGGAAAAAAAAAAAAAAATCCAAAATCAGACAGAGTGTTGACACCAGAGAGGCTAAGACCGCATTGACTCAGTGTGGTATTCAGCCTCTCTGGTGTCAAGTCTGATTTTGCAAAAAAAAAAAAAAATCCAAAATCAGACAGAGTGTTGAGACCAGAGAGGCTAAGAGCGCATTGACTCAGTGCGGTATGCAGCCTCTCTGGTGTCAAGTCTGATTTTGGAAAAAAAAAAAAAAAAATCCAAAATCAGACAGAGTGTTGACACCAGAGAGGCTAAGACCGCATTGACTCAGTGCGGTATTCAGCCTCTCTGGTGTCAAGTCTGATTTTGGGAAAAAAAAAAAAAAAATCCAAAATCAGACAGAGTGTTGACACCAGAGAGGCTAAGACCGCATTGACTCAGTGCGGTATTCAGCCTCTCTGGTGTCAAGTCTGATTTTGGGAAAAAAAAAAAAAAAATCCAAAATCAGACAGAGTGTTGACACCAGAGAGGCTAAGACCGCATTGACTCAGTGCGGTATTCAGCCTCTCTGGTGTCAAGTCTGATTTTGGAAAAAAAAAAAAAATCCAAAATCAGACAGAGTGTTGACACCAGAGAGGCTAAGACCGCATTGACTCAGTGCGGTATTCAGCCTCTCTGGTGTCAAGTCTGATTTTGGAAAAAAAAAAAAAAAAAAATCCAAAATCAGACAGAGTGTTGAGACCAGAGAGGCTAAGACTGCATTGACTCAGTGCGGTATTCAGCCTCTCTGGTGTCAAGTCTGATTTTGGAAAAAAAAAAAAAAAAAATCCAAAATCAGACAGAGTGTTGACACCAGAGAGGCTAAGACCGCATTGACTCAGTGCGGTATTCAGCCTCTCTGGTGTCAAGTCTGATTTTGGAAAAAAAAAAAAAAAATCCAAAATCAGACAGAGTGTTGACACCAGAGAGGCTAAGAGCGCATTGACTCAGTGCGGTATGCAGCCTCTCTGGTGTCAAGTCTGATTTTGGAAAAAAAAAAAAAAAAAAAATCCAAAATCAGACAGAATGTTGAGACCAGAGAGGCTAAGACCGCATTGACTCAGTGCGGTATTCAGCCTCTCTGGTGTCAAGTCTGATTTTGGAAAAAAAAAAAAAAAAATCCAAAATCAGACAGAGTGTTGACACCAGAGAGGCTAAGACCGCATTGACTCAGTGCGGTATTCAGCCTCTCTGGTGTCAAGTCTGATTTTGAAAAAAAAAAAAAAAAATCCAAAATCAGACAGAGTGTTGAGACCAGAGAGGCTAAGACCGCATTGACTCAGTGCGGTATTCAGCCTCTCTGGTGTCAAGTCTGATTTTGGAAAAAAAAAAAAAAATCCAAAATCAGACAGCGTGTTGACACCAGAGAGGCTAAGACCGCATTGACTCAGTGCGGTATTCAGCCTCTCTGGTGTCAAGTCTGATTTTGGAAAAAAAAAAAAAAATCCAAAATCAGACAGAGTGTTGAGACCAGAGAGGCTAAGACCGCATTGACTCAGTGCGGTATTCAGCCTCTCTGGTGTCAAGTCTGATTTTGGAAAAAAAAAAAAAAAAAATCCAAAATCAGACAGAGTGTTGAGACCAGAGAGGCTAAGACCGCATTGACTCAGTGCGGTATTCAGCCTCTCTGGTGTCAAGTCTGATTTTGGAAAAAAAAAAAAAAAATCCAAAATCAGACAGTGTTGACACCAGAGAGGCTAAGAGCGCATTGACTCAGTGCGGTATTCAGCCTCTCTGGTGTCAAGTCTGATTTTGGAAAAAAAAAAAAAAAAATCCAAAATCAGACAGAGTGTTGAGACCAGAGAGGCTAAGACCGCATTGACTCAGTGCGGTATTCAGCCTCTCTGGTGTCAAGTCTGATTTTGGAAAAAAAAAAAAAAAATCCAAAATCAGACAGAGTGTTGACACCAGAGAGGCTAAGACCGCATTGACTCAGTGCGGTATTCAGCCTCTCTGGTGTCAAGTCTGATTTTGGAAAAAAAAAAAAAAAATCCAAAATCAGACAGAGTGTTGAGACCAGAGAGGCTAAGAGCGCATTGACTCAGTGCGGTATGCAGCCTCTCTGGTGTCAAGTCTGATTTTGGAAAAAAAAAAAAAAAAAATCCAAAATCAGACAGAGTGTTGAGACCAGAGAGGCTAAGACCGCATTGACTCAGTGCGGTATTCAGCCTCTCTGGTGTCAAGTCTGATTTTGGAAAAAAAAAAAAAAAATCCAAAATCAGACAGAGTGTTGACACCAGAGAGGCTAAGACCGCATTGACTCAGTGCGGTATTCAGCCTCTCTGGTGTCAAGTCTGATTTTGAAAAAAAAAAAAAAAAATCCAAAATCAGACAGAGTGTTGAGACCAGAGAGGCTAAGACCGCATTGACTCAGTGCGGTATTCAGCCTCTCTGGTGTCAAGTCTGATTTTGGAAAAAAAAAAAAAATCCAAAATCAGACAGAGTGTTGACACCAGAGAGGCTAAGACCGCATTGACTCAGTGCGGTATTCAGCCTCTCTGGTGTCAAGTCTGATTTTGGAAAAAAAAAAAAAAATCCAAAATCAGACAGAGTGTTGAGACCAGAGAGGCTAAGAGCGCATTGACTCAGTGCGGTATGCAGCCTCTCTGGTGTCAAGTCTGATTTTGGAAAAAAAAAAAAAAAAAATCCAAAATCAGACAGAGTGTTGAGACCAGAGAGGCTAAGACCGCATTGACTCAGTGCGGTATTCAGCCTCTCTGGTGTCAAGTCTGATTTTGGGAAAAAAAAAAAAAAAAATCCAAAATCAGACAGAGTGTTGACACCAGAGAGGCTAAGACCGCATTGACTCAGTGCGGTATTCAGCCTCTCTGGTGTCAAGTCTGATTTTGGAAAAAAAAAAAAAAATCCAAAATCAGACAGAGTGTTGAGACCAGAGAGGCTAAGAGCGCATTGACTCAGTGCGGTATGCAGCCTCTCTGGTGTCAAGTCTGATTTTGAAAAAAAAAAAAAAAAAAAAATCCAAAATCAGACAGAGTGTTGAGACCAGAGAGGCTAAGACTGCATTGACTCAGTGCGGTATTCAGCCTCTCTGGTGTCAAGTCTCATTTTGGAAAAAAAAAAAAAATCCAAAATCAGACAGAGTGTTGACACCAGAGAGGCTAAGACCGCATTGACTCAGTGCGGTATTCAGCCTCTCTGGTGTCAAGTCTGATTTTGGAAAAAAAAAAAAAAAAAAATCCAAAATCAGACAGAGTGTTGACACCAGAGAGGCTAAGACCGCATTGACTCAGTGCGGTATTCAGCCTCTCTGGTGTCAAGTCTGATTTTGGAAAAAAAAAAAAAATCCAAAATCAGACAGAGTGTTGACACCAGAGAGGCTAAGACCGCATTGACTCAGTGCGGTATTCAGCCTCTCTGGTGTCAAGTCTGATTTTGGAAAAAAAAAAAAAAAATCCAAAATCAGACAGAGTGTTGACACCAGAGAGGCTAAGACCGCATTGACTCAGTGCGGTATTCAGCCTCTCTGGTGTCAAGTCTGATTTTGGAAAAAAAAAAAAAAAATCCAAAATCAGACAGAGTGTTGACACCAGAGAGGCTAAGACCGCATTGACTCAGTGCGGTATTCAGCCTCTCTGGTGTCAAGTCTGATTTTGGAAAAAAAAAAAAAAAAATCCAAAATCAGACAGAGTGTTGAGACCAGAGAGGCTAAGAGCGCATTGACTCAGTGCGGTATGCAGCCTCTCTGGTGTCAAGTCTGATTTTGGAAAAAAAAAAAAAAAAAAATCCAAAATCAGACAGAGTGTTGAGACCAGAGAGGCTAAGACCGCATTGACTCAGTGCGGTATTCAGCCTCTCTGGTGTCAAGTCTGATTTTGGAAAAAAAAAAAAAAAAAATCCAAAATCAGACAGAGTGTTGACACCAGAGACGCTAAGACCGCATTGACTCAGTGCTGTATTCAGCCTCTCTGGTGTCAAGTCTGATTTTGGAAAAAAAAAAAAGACCAGAGAGGCTAAGACCGCATTGACTCAGTGCGGTATTCAGCCTCTCTGGTGTCAAGTCTGATTTTGGAAAAAAAAAAAAAATCCAAAATCAGACAGAGTGTTGACACCAGAGAGGCTAAGACCGCATTGACTTAGTGCGGTATTCAGTCTCTCTGGTGTCAAGTCTGATTTTGGAAAAAAAAAAAAAAAATCCAAAATCAGACAGAGTGTTGACACCAGAGAGGCTAAGACCGCATTGACTCAGTGCGGTATTCAGCCTCTCTGGTGTCAAGTCTGATTTTGGAAAAAAAAAAAAAAAATCCAAAATCAGACAGTGTTGAGACCAGAGAGGCTAAGACCGCATTGACTCAGTGCGGTATTCAGCCTCTCTGGTGTCAAGTCTGATTTTGGAAAAAAAAAAAAAAAAATCCAAAATCAGACAGAGTGTTGAGACCAGAGAGGCTAAGACCGCATTGACTCAGTGCGATATTCAGCCTCTCTGGTGTCAAGTCTGATTTTGGAAAAAAAAAAAAAAAAAATCCAAAATCAGACAGAGTGTTGACACCAGAGAGGCTAAGACCGCATTGACTCAGTGCGGTATTCAGCC
This sequence comes from Poromitra crassiceps, assembly GCF_964638095.1. Lineage (NCBI taxonomy): Eukaryota > Metazoa > Chordata > Actinopteri > Beryciformes > Melamphaidae > Poromitra > Poromitra crassiceps. Next base: position 43,641 of record NW_028151909.1, on the reverse strand, counting down.
TCTCTGGTGTCAAGTCTGATTTTGGAAAAAAAAAAAAAAAATCCAAAATCAGACAGAGTGTTGACACCAGAGAGGCTAAGACCGCATTGACTCAGTGCGGTATTCAGCCTCTCTGGTGTCAAGTCTGATTTTGGAAAAAAAAAAAAAAATCCAAAATCAGACAGAGTGTTGACACCAGAGAGGCTAAGACCGCATTGACTCAGTGCGGTATTCAGCCTCTCTGGTGTCAAGTCTGATTTTGGAAAAAAAAAAAAAAATCCAAAATCAGACAGAGTGTTGACACCAGAGAGGCTAAGACCGCATTGACTCAGTGTGGTATTCAGCCTCTCTGGTGTCAAGTCTGATTTTGCAAAAAAAAAAAAAAATCCAAAATCAGACAGAGTGTTGAGACCAGAGAGGCTAAGAGCGCATTGACTCAGTGCGGTATGCAGCCTCTCTGGTGTCAAGTCTGATTTTGGAAAAAAAAAAAAAAAAATCCAAAATCAGACAGAGTGTTGACACCAGAGAGGCTAAGACCGCATTGACTCAGTGCGGTATTCAGCCTCTCTGGTGTCAAGTCTGATTTTGGGAAAAAAAAAAAAAAAATCCAAAATCAGACAGAGTGTTGACACCAGAGAGGCTAAGACCGCATTGACTCAGTGCGGTATTCAGCCTCTCTGGTGTCAAGTCTGATTTTGGGAAAAAAAAAAAAAAAATCCAAAATCAGACAGAGTGTTGACACCAGAGAGGCTAAGACCGCATTGACTCAGTGCGGTATTCAGCCTCTCTGGTGTCAAGTCTGATTTTGGAAAAAAAAAAAAATCCAAAATCAGACAGAGTGTTGACACCAGAGAGGCTAAGACCGCATTGACTCAGTGCGGTATTCAGCCTCTCTGGTGTCAAGTCTGATTTTGGAAAAAAAAAAAAAAAAAAATCCAAAATCAGACAGAGTGTTGAGACCAGAGAGGCTAAGACTGCATTGACTCAGTGCGGTATTCAGCCTCTCTGGTGTCAAGTCTGATTTTGGAAAAAAAAAAAAAAAAAATCCAAAATCAGACAGAGTGTTGACACCAGAGAGGCTAAGACCGCATTGACTCAGTGCGGTATTCAGCCTCTCTGGTGTCAAGTCTGATTTTGGAAAAAAAAAAAAAAAATCCAAAATCAGACAGAGTGTTGACACCAGAGAGGCTAAGACCGCATTGACTCAGTGCGGTATTCAGCCTCTCTGGTGTCAAGTCTGATTTTGGAAAAAAAAAAAAAAAATCCAAAATCAGACAGAGTGTTGAGACCAGAGAGGCTAAGAGCGCATTGACTCAGTGCGGTATGCAGCCTCTCTGGTGTCAAGTCTGATTTTGGAAAAAAAAAAAAAAAAAAAATCCAAAATCAGACAGAATGTTGAGACCAGAGAGGCTAAGACCGCATTGACTCAGTGCGGTATTCAGCCTCTCTGGTGTCAAGTCTGATTTTGGAAAAAAAAAAAAAAAAATCCAAAATCAGACAGAGTGTTGACACCAGAGAGGCTAAGACCGCATTGACTCAGTGCGGTATTCAGCCTCTCTGGTGTCAAGTCTGATTTTGAAAAAAAAAAAAAAAAATCCAAAATCAGACAGAGTGTTGAGACCAGAGAGGCTAAGAGCGCATTGACTCAGTGCGGTATGCAGCCTCTCTGGTGTCAAGTCTGATTTTGGAAGAAAAAAAAAAAAAAATCCAAAATCAGACAGAGTGTTGACACCAGAGAGGCTAAGACCGCATTGACTCAGTGCGGTATTCAGCCTCTCTGGTGTCAAGTCTGATTTTGGGAAAAAAAAAAAAAAAAATCCAAAATCAGACAGAGTGTTGACACCAGAGAGGCTAAGACCGCATTGACTCAGTGCGGTATTCAGCCTCTCTGGTGTCAAGTCTGATTTTGGAAAAAAGAAAAAAAAATCCAAAATCAGACAGTGTTGACACCAGAGAGGCTAAGAGCGCATTGACTCAGTGCGGTATTCAGCCTCTCTGGTGTCAAGTCTGATTTTGGAAAAAAAAAAAAAAAAATCCAAAATCAGACAGAGTGTTGAGACCAGAGAGGCTAAGACCGCATTGACTCAGTGCGGTATTCAGCCTCTCTGGTGTCAAGTCTGATTTTGGAAAAAAAAAAAAAAAATCCAAAATCAGACAGAGTGTTGACACCAGAGAGGCTAAGACCGCATTGACTCAGTGCGGTATTCAGCCTCTCTGGTGTCAAGTCTGATTTTGGAAAAAAAAAAAAAAAATCCAAAATCAGACAGAGTGTTGACACCAGAGAGGCTAAGACCGCATTGACTCAGTGCGGTATTCAGCCTCTCTGGTGTCAAGTCTGATTTTGGAAAAAAAAAAAAAAAATCCAAAATCAGACAGAGTGTTGAGACCAGAGAGGCTAAGAGCGCATTGACTCAGTGCGGTATGCAGCCTCTCTGGTGTCAAGTCTGATTTTGGAAAAAAAAAAAAAAAAAATCCAAAATCAGACAGAGTGTTGAGACCAGAGAGGCTAAGACCGCATTGACTCAGTGCGGTATTCAGCCTCTCTGGTGTCAAGTCTGATTTTTGAAAAAAAAAAAAAAAATCCAAAATCAGACAGAGTGTTGACACCAGAGAGGCTAAGACCGCATTGACTCAGTGCGGTATTCAGCCTCTCTGGTGTCAAGTCTGATTTTGAAAAAAAAAAAAAAAAATCCAAAATCAGACAGAGTGTTGAGACCAGAGAGGCTAAGACCGCATTGACTCAGTGCGGTATTCAGCCTCTCTGGTGTCAAGTCTGATTTTGGAAAAAAAAAAAAAAATCCAAAATCAGACAGAGTGTTGACACCAGAGAGGCTAAGACCGCATTGACTCAGTGCGGTATTCAGCCTCTCTGGTGTCAAGTCTGATTTTGGAAAAAAAAAAAAAAATCCAAAATCAGACAGAGTGTTGAGACCAGAGAGGCTAAGAGCGCATTGACTCAGTGCGGTATGCAGCCTCTCTGGTGTCAAGTCTGATTTTGGAAAAAAAAAAAAAAAAAATCCAAAATCAGACAGAGTGTTGAGACCAGAGAGGCTAAGACCGCATTGACTCAGTGCGGTATTCAGCCTCTCTGGTGTCAAGTCTGATTTTGGGAAAAAAAAAAAAAAAAATCCAAAATCAGACAGAGTGTTGACACCAGAGAGGCTAAGACCGCATTGACTCAGTGCGGTATTCAGCCTCTCTGGTGTCAAGTCTGATTTTGGAAAAAAAAAAAAAAATCCAAAATCAGACAGAGTGTTGAGACCAGAGAGGCTAAGAGCGCATTGACTCAGTGCGGTATGCAGCCTCTCTGGTGTCAAGTCTGATTTTGGAAAAAAAAAAAAAAAATCCAAAATCAGACAGAGTGTTGACACCAGAGAGGCTAAGACCGCATTGACTCAGTGCGGTATTCAGCCTCTCTGGTGTCAAGTCTGATTTTGGAAAAAAAAAAAAAAATCCAAAATCAGACAGAGTGTTGACACCAGAGAGGCTAAGACCGCATTGACTCAGTGCGGTATTCAGCCTCTCTGGTGTCAAGTCTGATTTTGGAAAAAAAAAAAAAAATCCAAAATCAGACAGAGTGTTGACACCAGAGAGGCTAAGACCGCATTGACTCAGTGTGGTATTCAGCCTCTCTGGTGTCAAGTCTGATTTTGCAAAAAAAAAAAAAAATCCAAAATCAGACAGAGTGTTGAGACCAGAGAGGCTAAGAGCGCATTGACTCAGTGCGGTATGCAGCCTCTCTGGTGTCAAGTCTGATTTTGGAAAAAAAAAAAAAAAAATCCAAAATCAGACAGAGTGTTGACACCAGAGAGGCTAAGACCGCATTGACTCAGTGCGGTATTCAGCCTCTCTGGTGTCAAGTCTGATTTTGGGAAAAAAAAAAAAAAAATCCAAAATCAGACAGAGTGTTGACACCAGAGAGGCTAAGACCGCATTGACTCAGTGCGGTATTCAGCCTCTCTGGTGTCAAGTCTGATTTTGGGAAAAAAAAAAAAAAAATCCAAAATCAGACAGAGTGTTGACACCAGAGAGGCTAAGACCGCATTGACTCAGTGCGGTATTCAGCCTCTCTGGTGTCAAGTCTGATTTTGGAAAAAAAAAAAAAATCCAAAATCAGACAGAGTGTTGACACCAGAGAGGCTAAGACCGCATTGACTCAGTGCGGTATTCAGCCTCTCTGGTGTCAAGTCTGATTTTGGAAAAAAAAAAAAAAAAAAATCCAAAATCAGACAGAGTGTTGAGACCAGAGAGGCTAAGACTGCATTGACTCAGTGCGGTATTCAGCCTCTCTGGTGTCAAGTCTGATTTTGGAAAAAAAAAAAAAAAAAAATCCAAAATCAGACAGAGTGTTGACACCAGAGAGGCTAAGACCGCATTGACTCAGTGCGGTATTCAGCCTCTCTGGTGTCAAGTCTGATTTTGGAAAAAAAAAAAAAAAATCCAAAATCAGACAGAGTGTTGACACCAGAGAGGCTAAGACCGCATTGACTCAGTGCGGTATTCAGCCTCTCTGGTGTCAAGTCTGATTTTGGAAAAAAAAAAAAAAAAATCCAAAATCAGACAGAGTGTTGAGACCAGAGAGGCTAAGAGCGCATTGACTCAGTGCGGTATGCAGCCTCTCTGGTGTCAAGTCTGATTTTGGAAAAAAAAAAAAAAAAAAAATCCAAAATCAGACAGAATGTTGAGACCAGAGAGGCTAAGACCGCATTGACTCAGTGCGGTATTCAGCCTCTCTGGTGTCAAGTCTGATTTTGGAAAAAAAAAAAAAAAAATCCAAAATCAGACAGAGTGTTGACACCAGAGAGGCTAAGACCGCATTGACTCAGTGCGGTATTCAGCCTCTCTGGTGTCAAGTCTGATTTTGAAAAAAAAAAAAAAAAATCCAAAATCAGACAGAGTGTTGAGACCAGAGAGGCTAAGAGCGCATTGACTCAGTGCGGTATGCAGCCTCTCTGGTGTCAAGTCTGATTTTGGAAGAAAAAAAAAAAAAAATCCAAAATCAGACAGAGTGTTGACACCAGAGAGGCTAAGACCGCATTGACTCAGTGCGGTATTCAGCCTCTCTGGTGTCAAGTCTGATTTTGGGAAAAAAAAAAAAAAAATCCAAAATCAGACAGAGTGTTGAGACCAGAGAGGCTAAGAGCGCATTGACTCAGTGCGGTATGCAGCCTCTCTGGTGTCAAGTCTGATTTTGGAAAAAAAAAAAAAAAAAAAATCCAAAATCAGACAGAATGTTGAGACCAGAGAGGCTAAGACCGCATTGACTCAGTGCGGTATTCAGCCTCTCTGGTGTCAAGTCTGATTTTGGAAAAAAAAAAAAAAAAATCCAAAATCAGACAGAGTGTTGACACCAGAGAGGCTAAGACCGCATTGACTCAGTGCGGTATTCAGCCTCTCTGGTGTCAAGTCTGATTTTGAAAAAAAAAAAAAAAAATCCAAAATCAGACAGAGTGTTGAGACCAGAGAGGCTAAGAGCGCATTGACTCAGTGCGGTATGCAGCCTCTCTGGTGTCAAGTCTGATTTTGGAAGAAAAAAAAAAAAAAATCCAAAATCAGACAGAGTGTTGACACCAGAGAGGCTAAGACCGCATTGACTCAGTGCGGTATTCAGCCTCTCTGGTGTCAAGTCTGATTTTGGGAAAAAAAAAAAAAAAAATCCAAAATCAGACAGAGTGTTGACACCAGAGAGGCTAAGACCGCATTGACTCAGTGCGGTATTCAGCCTCTCTGGTGTCAAGTCTGATTTTGGAAAAAAGAAAAAAAAATCCAAAATCAGACAGTGTTGACACCAGAGAGGCTAAGAGCGCATTGACTCAGTGCGGTATTCAGCCTCTCTGGTGTCAAGTCTGATTTTGGAAAAAAAAAAAAAAAAATCCAAAATCAGACAGAGTGTTGAGACCAGAGAGGCTAAGACCGCATTGACTCAGTGCGGTATTCAGCCTCTCTGGTGTCAAGTCTGATTTTGGAAAAAAAAAAAAAAAATCCAAAATCAGACAGAGTGTTGACACCAGAGAGGCTAAGACCGCATTGACTCAGTGCGGTATTCAGCCTCTCTGGTGTCAAGTCTGATTTTGGAAAAAAAAAAAAAAAATCCAAAATCAGACAGAGTGTTGACACCAGAGAGGCTAAGACCGCATTGACTCAGTGCTGTATTCAGCCTCTCTGGTGTCAAGTCTGATTTTGGAAAAAAAAAAAAGACCAGAGAGGCTAAGACCGCATTGACTCAGTGCGGTATTCAGCCTCTCTGGTGTCAAGTCTGATTTTGGAAAAAAAAAAAAAAAAAATCCAAAATCAGACAGAGTGTTGAGACCAGAGAGGCTAAGACCGCATTGACTCAGTGCGGTATTCAGCCTCTCTGGTGTCAAGTCTGATTTTGGGAAAAAAAAAAAAAAAAATCCAAAATCAGACAGAGTGTTGACACCAGAGAGGCTAAGACCGCATTGACTCAGTGCGGTATTCAGCCTCTCTGGTGTCAAGTCTGATTTTGGAAAAAAAAAAAAAAAATCCAAAATCAGACAGAGTGTTGAGACCAGAGAGGCTAAGAGCGCATTGACTCAGTGCGGTATGCAGCCTCTCTGGTGTCAAGTCTGATTTTGAAAAAAAAAAAAAAAAAAAAATCCAAAATCAGACAGAGTGTTGAGACCAGAGAGGCTAAGACTGCATTGACTCAGTGCGGTATTCAGCCTCTCTGGTGTCAAGTCTCATTTTGGAAAAAAAAAAAAAAATCCAAAATCAGACAGAGTGTTGACACCAGAGAGGCTAAGACCGCATTGACTCAGTGCGGTATTCAGCCTCTCTGGTGTCAAGTCTGATTTTGGAAAAAAAAAAAAAAAAAAAACCAAAATCAGACAGAGTGTTGACACCAGAGAGGCTAAGACCGCATTGACTCAGTGCGGTATTCAGCCTCTCTGGTGTCAAGTCTGATTTTGGAAAAAAAAAAAAAAATCCAAAATCAGACAGAGTGTTGACACCAGAGAGGCTAAGACCGCATTGACTCAGTGCGGTATTCAGCCTCTCTGGTGTCAAGTCTGATTTTGGAAAAAAAAAAAAAAAATCCAAAATCAGACAGAGTGTTGACACCAGAGAGGCTAAGACCGCATTGACTCAGTGCGGTATTCAGCCTCTCTGGTGTCAAGTCTGATTTTGGAAAAAAAAAAAAAAAATCCAAAATCAGACAGAGTGTTGAGACCAGAGAGGCTAAGCGCATTGACTCAGTGCGGTATGCAGCCTCTCTGGTGTCAAGTCTGATTTTGGAAAAAAAAAAAAAAAAAAAATCCAAAATCAGACAGAGTGTTGAGACCAGAGAGGCTAAGACCGCATTGACTCAGTGCGGTATTCAGCCTCTCTGGTGTCAAGTCTGATTTTGGAAAAAAAAAAAAAAAAAATCCAAAATCAGACAGAGTGTTGACACCAGAGAGGCTAAGACCGCATTGACTCAGTGCTGTATTCAGCCTCTCTGGTGTCAAGTCTGATTTTGGAAAAAAAAAAAAGACCAGAGAGGCTAAGACCGCATTGACTCAGTGCGGTATTCAGCCTCTCTGGTGTCAAGTCTGATTTTGGAAAAAAAAAAAAAATCCAAAATCAGACAGAGTGTTGACACCAGAGAGGCTAAGACCGCATTGACTTAGTGCGGTATTCAGTCTCTCTGGTGTCAAGTCTGATTTTGGAAAAAAAAAAAAAAAATCCAAAATCAGACAGAGTGTTGACACCAGAGAGGCTAAGACCGCATTGACTCAGTGCGGTATTCAGCCTCTCTGGTGTCAAGTCTGATTTTGGAAAAAAAAAAAAAAATCCAAAATCAGACAGTGTTGAGACCAGAGAGGCTAAGACCGCATTGACTCAGTGCGGTATTCAGCCTCTCTGGTGTCAAGTCTGATTTTGGAAAAAAAAAAAAAAAAATCCAAAATCAGACAGAGTGTTGAGACCAGAGAGGCTAAGACCGCATTGACTCAGTGCGGTATTCAGCCTCTCTGGTGTCAAGTCTGATTTTGGAAAAAAAAAAAAAAAAAATCCAAAATCAGACAGAGTGTTGACACCAGAGAGGCTAAGACCGCATTGACTCAGTGCGGTATTCAGCCTCTCTGGTGTCAAGTCTGATTTTGGAAAAAAAAAAAAAAAATCCAAAATCAGACAGAGTGTTGACACCAGAGAGGCTAAGACCGCATTGACTCAGTGCGGTATTCAGCCTCTCTGGTGTCAAGTCTGATTTTGGAAAAAAAAAAAAAAATCCAAAATCAGACAGAGTGTTGACACCAGAGAGGCTAAGACCGCATTGACTCAGTGCGGTATTCAGCCTCTCTGGTGTCAAGTCTGATTTTGGAAAAAAAAAAAAAAATCCAAAATCAGACAGAGTGTTGACACCAGAGAGGCTAAGACCGCATTGACTCAGTGCGGTATTCAGCCTCTCTGGTGTCAAGTCTGATTTTGCAAAAAAAAAAAAAAATCCAAAATCAGACAGAGTGTTGAGACCAGAGAGGCTAAGAGCGCATTGACTCAGTGCGGTATGCAGCCTCTCTGGTGTCAAGTCTGATTTTGGAAGAAAAAGAAAAAAAAATCCAAAATCAGACAGAGTGTTGACACCAGAGAGGCTAAGACCGCATTGACTCAGTGCGGTATTCAGCCTCTCTGGTGTCAAGTCTGATTTTGGGAAAAAAAAAAAAAAAATCCAAAATCAGACAGAGTGTTGACACCAGAGAGGCTAAGACCGCATTGACTCAGTGCGGTATTCAGCCTCTCTGGTGTCAAGTCTGATTTTGGAAAAAAAAAAAAATCCAAAATCAGACAGAGTGTTGACACCAGAGAGGCTAAGACCGCATTGACTCAGTGCAGTATTCAGCCTCTCTGGTGTCAAGTCTGATTTTGGAAAAAAAAAAAAAAAAAAATCCAAAATCAGACAGAGTGTTGAGACCAGAGAGGCTAAGACCGCATTGACTCAGTGCGGTATTCAGCCTCTCTGGTGTCAAGTCTGATTTTGGAAAAAAAAAAAAAAAAATCCAAAATCAGACAGAGTGTTGACACCAGAGAGGCTAAGACCGCATTGACTCAGTGCGGTATTCAGCCTCTCTGGTGTCAAGTCTGATTTTGGAAAAAAAAAAAAAAAATCCAAAATCAGACAGAGTGTTGACACCAGAGAGGCTAAGACCGCATTGACTCAGTGCGGTATTCAGCCTCTCTGGTGTCAAGTCTGATTTTGGAAAAAAAAAAAAAAAATCCAAAATCAGACAGAGTGTTGAGACCAGAGAGGCTAAGAGCGCATTGACTCAGTGCGGTATGCAGCCTCTCTGGTGTCAAGTCTGATTTTGGAAAAAAAAAAAAAAAAAAATCCAAAATCAGACAGAATGTTGAGACCAGAGAGGCTAAGACCGCATTGACTCAGTGCGGTATTCAGCCTCTCTGGTGTCAAGTCTGATTTTGGAAAAAAAAAAAAAAAAATCCAAAATCAGACAGAGTGTTGACACCAGAGAGGCTAAGACCGCATTGACTCAGTGCGGTATTCAGCCTCTCTGGTGTCAAGTCTGATTTTGAAAAAAAAAAAAAAAAATCCAAAATCAGACAGAGTGTTGAGACCAGAGAGGCTAAGAGCGCATTGACTCAGTGCGGTATGCAGCCTCTCTGGTGTCAAGTCTGATTTTGGAAGAAAAAAAAAAAAAAATCCAAAATCAGACAGAGTGTTGACACCAGAGAGGCTAAGACCGCATTGACTCAGTGCGGTATTCAGCCTCTCTGGTGTCAAGTCTGATTTTGGGAAAAAAAAAAAAAAAAATCCAAAATCAGACAGAGTGTTGACACCAGAGAGGCTAAGACCGCATTGACTCAGTGCGGTATTCAGCCTCTCTGGTGTCAAGTCTGATTTTGGAAAAAAAAAAAAAATCCAAAATCAGACAGAGTGTTGACACCAGAGAGGCTAAGACCGCATTGACTCAGTGCGGTATTCAGCCTCTCTGGTGTCAAGTCTGATTTTGGAAAAAAAAAAAAAAAAAAATCCAAAATCAGACAGAGTGTTGAGACCAGAGAGGCTAAGACCGCATTGACTCAGTGCGGTATTCAGCCTCTCTGGTGTCAAGTCTGATTTTGGAAAAAAAAAAAAAAAAAATCCAAAATCAGACAGAGTGTTGACACCAGAGAGGCTAAGACCGCATTGACTCAGTGCGGTATTCAGCCTCTCTGGTGTCAAGTCTGATTTTTGAAAAAAAAAAAAAAAATCCAAAATCAGACAGAGTGTTGAGACCAGAGAGGCTAAGAGCGCATTGACTCAGTGCGGTATGCAGCCTCTCTGGTGTCAAGTCTGATTTTGGAAAAAAAAATAAAAAAAAATCCAAAATCAGACAGAGTGTTGAGACCAGAGAGGCTAAGACCGCATTGACTCAGTGCGGTATTCAGCCTCTCTGGTGTCAAGTCTCATTTTGGAGAAAAAAAAAAAATCCAAAATCAGACAGAGTGTTGACACCAGAGAGGCTAAGACCGCATTGACTCAGTGCGGTATTCAGCCTCTCTGGTGTCAAGTCTGATTTTGGAAAAAAAAAAAAAAAAAAATCCAAAATCAGACAGAGTGTTGAGACCAGAGAGGCTAAGACCGCATTGACTCAGTGCGGTATTCAGCCTCTCTGGTGTCAAGTCTGACTTTGAAAAAAAAAAAAATCCAAAATCAGACAGAGTGTTGACACCAGAGAGGCTAAGACCGCATTGACTCAGTGCGGTATTCAGCCTCTCTGGTGTCAAGTCTGATTTTGGAAAAAAAAAAAAAAATCCAAAATCAGACAGAGTGTTGACACCAGAGAGGCTAAGACCACATTGACTCAGTGCGGTATTCAGCCTCTCTGGTGTCAAGTCTGATTTTGGAAAAAAAAAAAAAAAATCCAAAATCAGACAGAGTGTTGAGACCAGAGAGGCTAAGAGCGCATTGACTCAGTGCGGTATGCAGCCTCTCTGGTGTCAAGTCTGATTTTGGAAAAAAAAAAAAAAAAATCCAAAATCAGACAGAGTGTTGACACCAGAGAGGCTAAGACCGCATTGACTCAGTGCGGTATTCAGCCTCTCTGGTGTCAAGTCTGATTTTGGAAAAAAAAAAAAAAAATCCAAAATCAGACAGAGTGTTGACACCAGAGAGGCTAAGACCGCATTGACTCAGTGCGGTATTCAGCCTCTCTGGTGTCAAGTCTGATTTTGGAAAAAAAAAAAAAAATCCAAAATCAGACAGAGTGTTGAGACCAGAGAGGCTAAGAGCGCATTGACTCAGTGCGGTATGCAGCCTCTCTGGTGTCAAGTCTGATTTTGGAAAAAAAAAAAAAAAAAAATCCAAAATCAGACAGAGTGTTGAGACCAGAGAGGCTAAGACCGCATTGACTCAGTGCGGTATTCAGCCTCTCTGGTGTCAAGTCTGATTTTGAAAAAAAAAAAAAAAAAAATCCAAAATCAGACAGAGTGTTGACACCAGAGAGGCTAAGACCGCATTGACTCAGTGCGGTATTCAGCCTCTCTGGTGTCAAGTCTGATTTTGGAAAAAAAAAAAAGACCAGAGAGGCTAAGACCGCATTGACTCAGTGCGGTATTCAGCCTCTCTGGTGTCAAGTCTGATTTTGGAAAAAAAAAAAAAAAAAAATCCAAAATCAGACAGAGTGTTGACACCAGAGAGGCTAAGACCGCATTGACTCAGTGCGGTATTCAGCCTCTCTGGTGTCAAGTCTGATTTTGGAAAAAAAAAAAAAAATCCAAAATCAGACAGAGTGTTGACACTAGAGAGGCTAAGACCGCATTGACTCAGTGCGGTATTCAGTCTCTCTGGTGTCAAGTCTGATTTTGGAAAAAAAAAAAAAAAATCCAAAATCAGACAGAGTGTTGACACCAGAGAGGCTAAGACCGCATTGACTCAGTGCAGTATTCAGCCTCTCTGGTGTCAAGTCTGATTTTGGAAAAAAAAAAAAAAAATCCAAAATCAGACAGTGTTGAGACCAGAGAGGCTAAGACCGCATTGACTCAGTGCGGTATTCAGCCTCTCTGGTGTCAAGTCTGATTTTGGAAAAAAAAAAAAAAAAATCCAAAATCAGACAGAGTGTTGAGACCAGAGAGGCTAAGACCGCATTGACTCAGTGCGGTATTCAGCCTCTCTGGTGTCAAGTCTGATTTTGGAAAAAAAAAAAAAAAAAATCCAAAATCAGACAGAGTGTTGACACCAGAGAGGCTAAGACCGCATTGACTCAGTGCGGTATTCAGCCTCTCTGGTGTCAAGTCTGATTTTGGAAAAAAAAAAAAAAAATCCAAAATCAGACAGAGTGTTGACACCAGAGAGGCTAAGACCGCATTGACTCAGTGCGGTATTCAGCCTCTCTGGTGTCAAGTCTGATTTTGGAAAAAAAAAAAAAAATCCAAAATCAGACAGAGTGTTGACACCAGAGAGGCTAAGACCGCATTGACTCAGTGCGGTATTCAGCCTCTCTGGTGTCAAGTCTGATTTTGGAAAAAAAAAAAAAAATCCAAAATCAGACAGAGTGTTGAGACCAGAGAGGCTAAGAGCGCATTGACTCAGTGCGGTATGCAGCCTCTCTGGTGTCAAGTCTGATTTTGGAAAAAAAAAAAAAAAAAATCCAAAATCAGACAGAGTGTTGACACCAGAGAGGCTAAGACCGCATTGACTCAGTGCGGTATTCAGCCTCTCTGGTGTCAAGTCTGATTTTGGGAAAAAAAAAAAAAAAATCCAAAATCAGACAGAGTGTTGACACCAGAGAGGCTAAGACCGCATTGACTCAGTGCGGTATTCAGCCTCTCTGGTGTCAAGTCTGATTTTGGAAAAAAAAAAAAAATCCAAAATCAGACAGAGTGTTGACACCAGAGAGGCTAAGACCGCATTGACTCAGTGCGGTATTCAGCCTCTCTGGTGTCAAGTCTGATTTTGGAAAAAAAAAAAAAAATCCAAAATCAGACAGAGTGTTGACACCAGAGAGGCTAAGACCGCATTGACTCAGTGCGGTATTCAGCCTCTCTGGTGTCAAGTCTGATTTTGGAAAAAAAAAAAAAAAAAAAATCCAAAATCAGACAGAGTGTTGAGACCAGAGAGGCTAAGACCGCATTGACTCAGTGCGGTATTCAGCCTCTCTGGTGTCAAGTCTGATTTTGGAAAAAAAAAAAAAAAAATCCAAAATCAGACAGAGTGTTGACACCAGAGAGGCTAAGACCGCATTGACTCAGTGCGGTATTCAGCCTCTCTGGTGTCAAGTCTGATTTTGGAAAAAAAAAAAAAAATCCAAAATCAGACAGAGTGTTGACACCAGAGAGGCTAAGACCGCATTGACTCAGTGCGGTATTCAGCCTCTCTGGTGTCAAGTCTGATTTTGGAAAAAAAAAAAAAAAAATCCAAAATCAGACAGAGTGTTGAGACCAGAGAGGCTAAGACCGCATTGACTCAGTGCGGTATTCAGCCTCTCTGGTGTCAAGTCTGATTTTATAAAAAAAAAAAAAAAAAAATCCAAAATCAGACAGAGTGTTGACACCAGAGAGGCTAAGACCGCATTGACTCAGTGCGGTATTCAGCCTCTCTGGTGTCAAGTCTGATTTTGGGAAAAAAAAAAAAAAAATCCAAAATCAGACAGAGTGTTGACACCAGAGAGGCTAAGACCGCATTGACTCAGTGCGGTATTCAGCCTCTCTGGTGTCAAGTCTGATTTTGGAAAAAAAAAAAAATCCAAAATCAGACAGAGTGTTGACACCAGAGAGGCTAAGACCGCATTGACTCAGTGCGGTATTCAGCCTCTCTGGTGTCAAGTCTGATTTTGGAAAAAAAAAAAAAAATCCAAAATCAGACAGAGTGTTGACACCAGAGAGGCTAAGACCGCATTGACTCAGTGCGGTATTCAGCCTCTCTGGTGTCAAGTCTGATTTTGGAAAAAAAAAAAAAAAAAATCCAAAATCAGACAGAGTGTTGAGACCAGAGAGGCTAAGACCGCATTGACTCAGTGCGGTATTCAGCCTCTCTGGTGTCAAGTCTGATTTTGGAAAAAAAAAAAAAATCCAAAATCAGACAGAGTGTTGACACCAGAGAGGCTAAGACCGCATTGACTCAGTGCGGTATTCAGCCTCTCTGGTGTCAAGTCTGATTTTGGAAAAAAAAAAAAAAAAATCCAAAATCAGACAGAGTGTTGAGACCAGAGAGGCTAAGACCGCATTGACTCAGTGCGGTATTCAGCCTCTCTGGTGTCAAGTCTGATTTTGGAGAAAAAAAAAAAATCCAAAATCAGACAGAGTGTTGACACCAGAGAGGCTAAGACCGCATTGACTCAGTGCGGTATTCAGCCTCTCTGGTGTCAAGTCTGATTTTGGAAAAAAAAAAAAAAAAAATCCAAAATCAGACAGAGTGTTGAGACCAGAGAGGCTAAGACCGCATTGACTCAGTGCGGTATTCAGCCTCTCTGGTGTCAAGTCTGATTTTGGAAAAAAAAAAAAAAAAATCCAAAATCAGACAGAGTGTTGACACCAGAGAGGCTAAGACCGCATTGACTCAGTGCGGTATTCAGCCTCTCTGGTGTCAAGTCTGATTTTTGAAAAAAAAAAAAAAAATCCAAAATCAGACAGAGTGTTGAGACCAGAGAGGCTAAGAGCGCATTGACTCAGTGCGGTATGCAGCCTCTCTGGTGTCAAGTCTGATTTTGGAAAAAAAAATAAAAAAAAATCCAAAATCAGACAGAGTGTTGAGACCAGAGAGGCTAAGACCGCATTGACTCAGTGCGGTATTCAGCCTCTCTGGTGTCAAGTCTCATTTTGGAGAAAAAAAAAAAATCCAAAATCAGACAGAGTGTTGACACCAGAGAGGCTAAGACCGCATTGACTCAGTGCGGTATTCAGCCTCTCTGGTGTCAAGTCTGATTTTGGAAAAAAAAAAAAAAAAAAATCCAAAATCAGACAGAGTGTTGAGACCAGAGAGGCTAAGACCGCATTGACTCAGTGCGGTATTCAGCCTCTCTGGTGTCAAGTCTGACTTTGAAAAAAAAAAAAATCCAAAATCAGACAGAGTGTTGACACCAGAGAGGCTAAGACCGCATTGACTCAGTGCGGTATTCAGCCTCTCTGGTGTCAAGTCTGATTTTGGAAAAAAAAAAAAAAATCCAAAATCAGACAGAGTGTTGACACCAGAGAGGCTAAGACCACATTGACTCAGTGCGGTATTCAGCCTCTCTGGTGTCAAGTCTGATTTTGGAAAAAAAAAAAAAAAATCCAAAATCAGACAGAGTGTTGAGACCAGAGAGGCTAAGAGCGCATTGACTCAGTGCGGTATGCAGCCTCTCTGGTGTCAAGTCTGATTTTGGAAAAAAAAAAAAAAAAATCCAAAATCAGACAGAGTGTTGACACCAGAGAGGCTAAGACCGCATTGACTCAGTGCGGTATTCAGCCTCTCTGGTGTCAAGTCTGATTTTGGAAAAAAAAAAAAAAATCCAAAATCAGACAGAGTGTTGACACCAGAGAGGCTAAGACCGCATTGACTCAGTGCGGTATTCAGCCTCTCTGGTGTCAAGTCTGATTTTGGAAAAAAAAAAAAAAATCCAAAATCAGACAGAGTGTTGAGACCAGAGAGGCTAAGAGCGCATTGACTCAGTGCGGTATGCAGCCTCTCTGGTGTCAAGTCTGATTTTGGAAAAAAAAAAAAAAAAAAATCCAAAATCAGACAGAGTGTTGAGACCAGAGAGGCTAAGACCGCATTGACTCAGTGCGGTATTCAGCCTCTCTGGTGTCAAGTCTGATTTTGAAAAAAAAAAAAAAAAAAATCCAAAATCAGACAGAGTGTTGACACCAGAGAGGCTAAGACCGCATTGACTCAGTGCGGTATTCAGCCTCTCTGGTGTCAAGTCTGATTTTGGAAAAAAAAAAAAGACCAGAGAGGCTAAGACCGCATTGACTCAGTGCGGTATTCAGCCTCTCTGGTGTCAAGTCTGATTTTGGAAAAAAAAAAAAAAAAAAATCCAAAATCAGACAGAGTGTTGACACCAGAGAGGCTAAGACCGCATTGACTCAGTGCGGTATTCAGCCTCTCTGGTGTCAAGTCTGATTTTGGAAAAAAAAAAAAAAATCCAAAATCAGACAGAGTGTTGACACTAGAGAGGCTAAGACCGCATTGACTCAGTGCGGTATTCAGTCTCTCTGGTGTCAAGTCTGATTTTGGAAAAAAAAAAAAAAAATCCAAAATCAGACAGAGTGTTGACACCAGAGAGGCTAAGACCGCATTGACTCAGTGCAGTATTCAGCCTCTCTGGTGTCAAGTCTGATTTTGGAAAAAAAAAAAAAAAATCCAAAATCAGACAGTGTTGAGACCAGAGAGGCTAAGACCGCATTGACTCAGTGCGGTATTCAGCCTCTCTGGTGTCAAGTCTGATTTTGGAAAAAAAAAAAAAAAAATCCAAAATCAGACAGAGTGTTGAGACCAGAGAGGCTAAGACCGCATTGACTCAGTGCGGTATTCAGCCTCTCTGGTGTCAAGTCTGATTTTGGAAAAAAAAAAAAAAAAAATCCAAAATCAGACAGAGTGTTGACACCAGAGAGGCTAAGACCGCATTGACTCAGTGCGGTATTCAGCCTCTCTGGTGTCAAGTCTGATTTTGGAAAAAAAAAAAAAAAATCCAAAATCAGACAGAGTGTTGACACCAGAGAGGCTAAGACCGCATTGACTCAGTGCGGTATTCAGCCTCTCTGGTGTCAAGTCTGATTTTGGAAAAAAAAAAAAAAATCCAAAATCAGACAGAGTGTTGACACCAGAGAGGCTAAGACCGCATTGACTCAGTGCGGTATTCAGCCTCTCTGGTGTCAAGTCTGATTTTGGAAAAAAAAAAAAAAATCCAAAATCAGACAGAGTGTTGAGACCAGAGAGGCTAAGAGCGCATTGACTCAGTGCGGTATGCAGCCTCTCTGGTGTCAAGTCTGATTTTGGAAAAAAAAAAAAAAAAAATCCAAAATCAGACAGAGTGTTGACACCAGAGAGGCTAAGACCGCATTGACTCAGTGCGGTATTCAGCCTCTCTGGTGTCAAGTCTGATTTTGGGAAAAAAAAAAAAAAAATCCAAAATCAGACAGAGTGTTGACACCAGAGAGGCTAAGACCGCATTGACTCAGTGCGGTATTCAGCCTCTCTGGTGTCAAGTCTGATTTTGGAAAAAAAAAAAAAATCCAAAATCAGACAGAGTGTTGACACCAGAGAGGCTAAGACCGCATTGACTCAGTGCGGTATTCAGCCTCTCTGGTGTCAAGTCTGATTTTGGAAAAAAAAAAAAAAATCCAAAATCAGACAGAGTGTTGACACCAGAGAGGCTAAGACCGCATTGACTCAGTGCGGTATTCAGCCTCTCTGGTGTCAAGTCTGATTTTGGAAAAAAAAAAAAAAAAAAATCCAAAATCAGACAGAGTGTTGAGACCAGAGAGGCTAAGACCGCATTGACTCAGTGCGGTATTCAGCCTCTCTGGTGTCAAGTCTGATTTTGGAAAAAAAAAAAAAAAAAATCCAAAATCAGACAGAGTGTTGACACCAGAGAGGCTAAGACCGCATTGACTCAGTGCGGTATTCAGCCTCTCTGGTGTCAAGTCTGATTTTGGAAAAAAAAAAAAAATCCAAAATCAGACAGAGTGTTGACACCAGAGAGGCTAAGACCGCATTGACTCAGTGCGGTATTCAGCCTCTCTGGTGTCAAGTCTGATTTTGGAAAAAAAAAAAAAAAAATCCAAAATCAGACAGAGTGTTGAGACCAGAGAGGCTAAGACCGCATTGACTCAGTGCGGTATTCAGCCTCTCTGGTGTCAAGTCTGATTTTATAAAAAAAAAAAAAAAAAATCCAAAATCAGACAGAGTGTTGACACCAGAGAGGCTAAGACCGCATTGACTCAGTGCGGTATTCAGCCTCTCTGGTGTCAAGTCTGATTTTGGGAAAAAAAAAAAAAAAATCCAAAATCAGACAGAGTGTTGACACCAGAGAGGCTAAGACCGCATTGACTCAGTGCGGTATTCAGCCTCTCTGGTGTCAAGTCTGATTTTGGAAAAAAAAAAAAAATCCAAAATCAGACAGAGTGTTGACACCAGAGAGGCTAAGACCGCATTGACTCAGTGCGGTATTCAGCCTCTCTGGTGTCAAGTCTGATTTTGGAAAAAAAAAAAAAAATCCAAAATCAGACAGAGTGTTGACACCAGAGAGGCTAAGACCGCATTGACTCAGTGCGGTATTCAGCCTCTCTGGTGTCAAGTCTGATTTTGGAAAAAAAAAAAAAAAAAATCCAAAATCAGACAGAGTGTTGAGACCAGAGAGGCTAAGACCGCATTGACTCAGTGCGGTATTCAGCCTCTCTGGTGTCAAGTCTGATTTTGGAAAAAAAAAAAAAATCCAAAATCAGACAGAGTGTTGACACCAGAGAGGCTAAGACCGCATTGACTCAGTGCGGTATTCAGCCTCTCTGGTGTCAAGTCTGATTTTGGAAAAAAAAAAAAAAAAATCCAAAATCAGACAGAGTGTTGAGACCAGAGAGGCTAAGACCGCATTGACTCAGTGCGGTATTCAGCCTCTCTGGTGTCAAGTCTGATTTTATAAAAAAAAAAAAAAAAAATCCAAAATCAGACAGAGTGTTGAGACCAGAGAGGCTAAGACCGCATTGACTCAGTGCGGTATTCAGCCACTCTGGTGTCAAGTCTGATTTTGGAAAAAAAAAAAAAAAATCCAAAATCAGACAGAGTGTTGACACCAGAGAGGCTAAGACCGCATTGACTCAGTGCGGTATTCAGCCTCTCTGGTGTCAAGTCTGATTTTGGAAAAAAAAAAAAAAAATCCAAAATCAGACAGAGTGTTGAGACCAGAGAGGCTAAGAGCGCATTGACTCAGTGCGGTATGCAGCCTCTCTGGTGTCAAGTCTGATTTTGGAAAAAAAAAAAAAAAAAATCCAAAATCAGACAGAGTGTTGAGACCAGAGAGGCTAAGACCGCATTGACTCAGTGCGGTATTCAGCCTCTCTGGTGTCAAGTCTGATTTTGGAAAAAAAAAAAAAAAAATCCAAAATCAGACAGAGTGTTGACACCAGAGAGGCTAAGACCGCATTGACTCAGTGCGGTATTCAGCCTCTCTGGTGTCAAGTCTGATTTTGGAAAAAAAAAAAAGACCAGAGAGGCTAAGACCGCATTGACTCAGTGCGGTATTCAGCCTCTCTGGTGTCAAGTCTGATTTTGGAAAAAAAAAAAAAAATCCAAAATCAGACAGAGTGTTGACACCAGAGAGGCTAAGACCGCATTGACTCAGTGCGGTATTCAGTCTCTCTGGTGTCAAGTCTGATTTTGGAAAAAAAAAAAAAAAATCCAAAATCAGACAGAGTGTTGACACCAGAGAGGCTAAGACCGCATTGACTCAGTGCAGTATTCAGCCTCTCTGGTGTCAAGTCTGATTTTGGAAAAAAAAAAAAAAAATCCAAAATCAGACAGAGTGTTGAGACCAGAGAGGCTAAGACCGCATTGACTCAGTGCGGTATTCAGCCTCTCTGGTGTCAAGTCTGATTTTGGAAAAAAAAAAAAAAAAATCCAAAATCAGACAGAGTGTTGACACCAGAGAGGCTAAGACCGCATTGACTCAGTGCGGTATTCAGCCTCTCTGGTGTCAAGTCTGATTTTGGAAAAAAAAAAAAAAAATCCAAAATCAGACAGAGTGTTGACACCAGAGAGGCTAAGACCGCATTGACTCAGTGCGGTATTCAGCCTCTCTGGTGTCAAGTCTGATTTTGGAAAAAAAAAAAAAAATCCAAAATCAGACAGAGTGTTGACACCAGAGAGGCTAAGACCGCATTGACTCAGTGCGGTATTCAGCCTCTCTGGTGTCAAGTCTGATTTTGGAAAAAAAAAAAAAAAAAATCCAAAATCAGACAGAGTGTTGAGACCAGAGAGGCTAAGACCGCATTGACTCAGTGCGGTATTCAGCCTCTCTGGTGTCAAGTCTGATTTTGGAAAAAAAAAAAAAAAATCCAAAATCAGACAGAGTGTTGACACCAGAGAGGCTAAGACCGCATTGACTCAGTGCGGTATTCAGCCTCTCTGGTGTCAAGTCTGATTTTGGAAAAAAAAAAAAAAAAAAATCCAAAATCAGACAGAGTGTTGAGACCAGAGAGGCTAAGACCGCATTGACTCAGTGCGGTATTCAGCCTCTCTGGTGTCAAGTCTGATTTTGGAAAAAAAAAAAAAAAATCCAAAGTCAGACAGAGTGTTGAGACCAGAGAGGCTAAGACCGCATTGACTCAGTGCGGTATTCAGCCTCTCTGGTGTCAAGTCTGATTTTGGAAAAAAAAAAAAAAAAAAATCCAAAATCAGACAGAGTGTTGAGACCAGAGAGGCTAAGAGCGCATTGACTCAGTGCGGTATGCAGCCTCTCTGGTGTCAAGTCTGATTTTGGAAAAAAAAAAAAAAAAAAATCCAAAATCAGACAGAGTGTTGAGACCAGAGAGGGTAAGACCGCATTGACTCAGTGTGGTATTCAGCCTCTCTGGTGTCAAGTCTGATTTTGGAAAAAAAAAAAAAAAAATCCAAAATCAGACAGAGTGTTGACACCAGAGAGGCTAAGACCGCATTGACTGAGTGCGGTATTCAGCCTCTCCGGTGTCAAGTCTGATTTTGGAAAAAAATAAATAAATCCAAAATCAGACAGAGTGTTGACACCAGAGAGGCTAAGAGCGCATTGACTCAGTGCGGTATGCAGCCTCTCTGGTGTCAAGTCTGATTTTGGAAAAAAAAAAAAAAAATCCAAAATCAGACAGAGTGTTGAGACCAGAGAGGCTAAGACCGCATTGACTCAGTGCGGTATTCAGCCTCTCTGGTGTCAAGTCTGATTTTGGAAAAAAAAAAAAAAAAAAATCCAAAATCAGACAGAGTGTTGAGACCAGAGAGGCTAAGACCGCATTGACTCAGTGCGGTATTCAGCCTCTCTGGTGTCAAGTCTGATTTTGGAAAAAAAAAAAAAAAATCCAAAATCAGACAGAGTGTTGACACCAGAGAGGCTAAGACCGCATTGACTCAGTGCGGTATTCAGCCTCTCTGGTGTCAAGTCTGATTTTGGAAAAAAAAAAAAAAAAAAATCCAAAATCAGACAGAGTGTTGAGACCAGAGAGGCTAAGACCGCATTGACTCAGTGCGGTATTCAGCCTCTCTGGTGTCAAGTCTGATTTTGGAAAAAAAAAAAAAAAATCCAAAGTCAGACAGAGTGTTGAGACCAGAGAGGCTAAGACCGCATTGACTCAGTGCGGTATTCAGCCTCTCTGGTGTCAAGTCTGATTTTGGAAAAAAAAAAAAAAAAAAATCCAAAATCAGACAGAGTGTTGAGACCAGAGAGGCTAAGAGCGCATTGACTCAGTGCGGTATGCAGCCTCTCTGGTGTCAAGTCTGATTTTGGAAAAAAAAAAAAAAAAAAATCCAAAATCAGACAGAGTGTTGAGACCAGAGAGGGTAAGACCGCATTGACTCAGTGTGGTATTCAGCCTCTCTGGTGTCAAGTCTGATTTTGGAAAAAAAAAAAAAAAAATCCAAAATCAGACAGAGTGTTGACACCAGAGAGGCTAAGACCGCATTGACTGAGTGCGGTATTCAGCCTCTCCGGTGTCAAGTCTGATTTTGGAAAAAAATAAATAAATCCAAAATCAGACAGAGTGTTGACACCAGAGAGGCTAAGAGCGCATTGACTCAGTGCGGTATGCAGCCTCTCTGGTGTCAAGTCTGATTTTGGAAAAAAAAAAAAAAAATCCAAAATCAGACAGAGTGTTGAGACCAGAGAGGCTAAGACCGCATTGACTCAGTGCGGTATTCAGCCTCTCTGGTGTCAAGTCTGATTTTGGAAAAAAAAAAAAAAAAAAATCCAAAATCAGACAGAGTGTTGACACCAGAGAGGCTAAGACCGCATTGACTCAGTGCGGTATTCAGCCTCTCTGGTGTCAAGTCTGATTTTGGAAAAAAAAAAAAAAAATCCAAAATCAGACAGAGTGTTGAGACCAGAGAGGCTAAGAGCGCATTGACTCAGTGCGGTATGCAGCCTCTCTGGTGTCAAGTCTGATTTTGGAAAAAAAAATAAAAAAAAATCCAAAATCAGACAGAGTGTTGAGACCAGAGAGGCTAAGACCGCATTGACTCAGTGCGGTATTCAGCCTCTCTGGTGTCAAGTCTGACTTTGAAAAAAAAAAAAAAAATCCAAAATCAGACAGAGTGTTGAGACCAGAGAGGCTAAGACCGCATTGACTCAGTGCGGTATTCAGCCTCTCTGGTGTCAAGTCTGACTTTGGAAAAAAAAATAAAATCCAAAATCAGACAGAGTGTTGAGACCAGAGAGGCTAAGACCGCATTGACTCAGTGCGGTATGCAGCCTCTCTGGTGTCAAGTCTGATTTTGGAAAAAAAAAAAAAAAAAATCCAAAATCAGACAGAGTGTTGACACCAGAGAGGCTAAGACCGCATTGACTCAGTGCGGTATTCAGCCTCTCTGGTGTCAAGTCTGATTTTGGGAAAAAAAAAAAAAAAATCCAAAATCAGACAGAGTGTTGACACCAGAGAGGCTAAGACCGCATTGACTCAGTGCGGTATTCAGCCTCTCTGGTGTCAAGTCTGATTTTGGAAAAAAAAAAAAATCCAAAATCAGACAGAGTGTTGACACCAGAGAGGCTAAGACCGCATTGACTCAGTGCGGTATTCAGCCTCTCTGGTGTCAAGTCTGATTTTGGAAAAAAAAAAAAAAATCCAAAATCAGACAGAGTGTTGACACCAGAGAGGCTAAGACCGCATTGACTCAGTGCGGTATTCAGCCTCTCTGGTGTCAAGTCTGATTTTGGAAAAAAAAAAAAAAAAAAAATCCAAAATCAGACAGAGTGTTGACACTAGAGAGGCTAAGACCGCATTGACTCAGTGCGGTATTCAGTCTCTCTGGTGTCAAGTCTGATTTTGGAAAAAAAAAAAAAAAATCCAAAATCAGACAGAGTGTTGACACCAGAGAGGCTAAGACCGCATTGACTCAGTGCAGTATTCAGCCTCTCTGGTGTCAAGTCTGATTTTGGAAAAAAAAAAAAAAAATCCAAAATCAGACAGTGTTGAGACCAGAGAGGCTAAGACCGCATTGACTCAGTGCGGTATTCAGCCTCTCTGGTGTCAAGTCTGATTTTGGAAAAAAAAAAAAAAAAATCCAAAATCAGACAGAGTGTTGAGACCAGAGAGGCTAAGACCGCATTGACTCAGTGCGGTATTCAGCCTCTCTGGTGTCAAGTCTGATTTTGGAAAAAAAAAAAAAAAAAATCCAAAATCAGACAGAGTGTTGACACCAGAGAGGCTAAGACCGCATTGACTCAGTGCGGTATTCAGCCTCTCTGGTGTCAAGTCTGATTTTGGAAAAAAAAAAAAAAAATCCAAAATCAGACAGAGTGTTGACACCAGAGAGGCTAAGACCGCATTGACTCAGTGCGGTATTCAGCCTCTCTGGTGTCAAGTCTGATTTTGGAAAAAAAAAAAAAAATCCAAAATCAGACAGAGTGTTGACACCAGAGAGGCTAAGACCGCATTGACTCAGTGCGGTATTCAGCCTCTCTGGTGTCAAGTCTGATTTTGGAAAAAAAAAAAAAAATCCAAAATCAGACAGAGTGTTGAGACCAGAGAGGCTAAGAGCGCATTGACTCAGTGCGGTATGCAGCCTCTCTGGTGTCAAGTCTGATTTTGGAAAAAAAAAAAAAAAAAATCCAAAATCAGACAGAGTGTTGACACCAGAGAGGCTAAGACCGCATTGACTCAGTGCGGTATTCAGCCTCTCTGGTGTCAAGTCTGATTTTGGGAAAAAAAAAAAAAAAATCCAAAATCAGACAGAGTGTTGACACCAGAGAGGCTAAGACCGCATTGACTCAGTGCGGTATTCAGCCTCTCTGGTGTCAAGTCTGATTTTGGAAAAAAAAAAAAAAATCCAAAATCAGACAGAGTGTTGACACCAGAGAGGCTAAGACCGCATTGACTCAGTGCGGTATTCAGCCTCTCTGGTGTCAAGTCTGATTTTGGAAAAAAAAAAAAAAATCCAAAATCAGACAGAGTGTTGACACCAGAGAGGCTAAGACCGCATTGACTCAGTGCGGTATTCAGCCTCTCTGGTGTCAAGTCTGATTTTGGAAAAAAAAAAAAAAAAAAATCCAAAATCAGACAGAGTGTTGAGACCAGAGAGGCTAAGACCGCATTGACTCAGTGCGGTATTCAGCCTCTCTGGTGTCAAGTCTGATTTTGGAAAAAAAAAAAAAAAAATCCAAAATCAGACAGAGTGTTGACACCAGAGAGGCTAAGACCGCATTGACTCAGTGCGGTATTCAGCCTCTCTGGTGTCAAGTCTGATTTTGGAAAAAAAAAAAAAAATCCAAAATCAGACAGAGTGTTGACACCAGAGAGGCTAAGACCGCATTGACTCAGTGCGGTATTCAGCCTCTCTGGTGTCAAGTCTGATTTTGGAAAAAAAAAAAAAAAAATCCAAAATCAGACAGAGTGTTGAGACCAGAGAGGCTAAGACCGCATTGACTCAGTGCGGTATTCAGCCTCTCTGGTGTCAAGTCTGATTTTGGGAAAAAAAAAAAAAAATCCAAAATCAGACAGAGTGTTGACACCAGAGAGGCTAAGACCGCATTGACTCAGTGCGGTATTCAGCCTCTCTGGTGTCAAGTCTGATTTTGGAAAAAAAAAAAAAATCCAAAATCAGACAGAGTGTTGACACCAGAGAGGCTAAGACCGCATTGACTCAGTGCGGTATTCAGCCTCTCTGGTGTCAAGTCTGATTTTGGAAAAAAAAAAAAAAATCCAAAATCAGACAGAGTGTTGACACCAGAGAGGCTAAGACCGCATTGACTCAGTGCGGTATTCAGCCTCTCTGGTGTCAAGTCTGATTTTGGAAAAAAAAAAAAAAAAAATCCAAAATCAGACAGAGTGTTGAGACCAGAGAGGCTAAGACCGCATTGACTCAGTGCGGTATTCAGCCTCTCTGGTGTCAAGTCTGATTTTGGAAAAAAAAAAAAAAATCCAAAATCAGACAGAGTGTTGACACCAGAGAGGCTAAGACCGCATTGACTCAGTGCGGTATTCAGCCTCTCTGGTGTCAAGTCTGATTTTGGAAAAAAAAAAAAAATCCAAAATCAGACAGAGTGTTGACACCAGAGAGGCTAAGACCGCATTGACTCAGTGCGGTATTCAGCCTCTCTGGTGTCAAGTCTGATTTTGGAAAAAAAAAAAAAAATCCAAAATCAGACAGAGTGTTGACACCAGAGAGGCTAAGACCGCATTGACTCAGTGCGGTATTCAGCCTCTCTGGTGTCAAGTCTGATTTTGGAAAAAAAAAAAAAAAAAAATCCAAAATCAGACAGAGTGTTGAGACCAGAGAGGCTAAGACCGCATTGACTCAGTGCGGTATTCAGCCTCTCTGGTGTCAAGTCTGATTTTGGAAAAAAAAAAAAAAAAATCCAAAATCAGACAGAGTGTTGACACCAGAGAGGCTAAGACCGCATTGACTCAGTGCGGTATTCAGCCTCTCTGGTGTCAAGTCTGATTTTGGAAAAAAAAAAAAAATCCAAAATCAGACAGAGTGTTGACACCAGAGAGGCTAAGACCGCATTGACTCAGTGCGGTATTCAGCCTCTCTGGTGTCAAGTCTGATTTTTGAAAAAAAAAAAAAAAAATCCAAAATCAGACAGAGTGTTGAGACCAGAGAGGCTAAGACCGCATTGACTCAGTGCGGTATTCAGCCTCTCTGGTGTCAAGTCTGATTTTGGGAAAAAAAAAAAAAAAATCCAAAATCAGACAGAGTGTTGACACCAGAGAGGCTAAGACCGCATTGACTCAGTGCGGTATTCAGCCTCTCTGGTGTCAAGTCTGATTTTGGAAAAAAAAAAAAATCCAAAATCAGACAGAGTGTTGACACCAGAGAGGCTAAGACCGCATTGACTCAGTGCGGTATTCAGCCTCTCTGGTGTCAAGTCTGATTTTGGAAAAAAAAAAAAAAATCCAAAATCAGACAGAGTGTTGACACCAGAGAGGCTAAGACCGCATTGACTCAGTGCGGTATTCAGCCTCTCTGGTGTCAAGTCTGATTTTGGAAAAAAAAAAAAAAAAAATCCAAAATCAGACAGAGTGTTGAGACCAGAGAGGCTAAGACCGCATTGACTCAGTGCGGTATTCAGCCTCTCTGGTGTCAAGTCTGATTTTGGAAAAAAAAAAAAAATCCAAAATCAGACAGAGTGTTGACACCAGAGAGGCTAAGACCGCATTGACTCAGTGCGGTATTCAGCCTCTCTGGTGTCAAGTCTGATTTTGGAAAAAAAAAAAAAAAAATCCAAAATCAGACAGAGTGTTGAGACCAGAGAGGCTAAGACCGCATTGACTCAGTGCGGTATTCAGCCTCTCTGGTGTCAAGTCTGATTTTATAAAAAAAAAAAAAAAAAATCCAAAATCAGACAGAGTGTTGAGACCAGAGAGGCTAAGACCGCATTGACTCAGTGCGGTATTCAGCCACTCTGGTGTCAAGTCTGATTTTGGAAAAAAAAAAAAAAAATCCAAAATCAGACAGAGTGTTGACACCAGAGAGGCTAAGACCGCATTGACTCAGTGCGGTATTCAGCCTCTCTGGTGTCAAGTCTGATTTTGGAAAAAAAAAAAAAAAATCCAAAATCAGACAGAGTGTTGAGACCAGAGAGGCTAAGAGCGCATTGACTCAGTGCGGTATGCAGCCTCTCTGGTGTCAAGTCTGATTTTGGAAAAAAAAAAAAAAAAAAATCCAAAATCAGACAGAGTGTTGAGACCAGAGAGGCTAAGACCGCATTGACTCAGTGCGGTATTCAGCCTCTCTGGTGTCAAGTCTGATTTTGGAAAAAAAAAAAAAAAAAATCCAAAATCAGACAGAGTGTTGACACCAGAGAGGCTAAGACCGCATTGACTCAGTGCGGTATTCAGCCTCTCTGGTGTCAAGTCTGATTTTGGAAAAAAAAAAAAGACCAGAGAGGCTAAGACCGCATTGACTCAGTGCGGTATTCAGCCTCTCTGGTGTCAAGTCTGATTTTGGAAAAAAAAAAAAAAAATCCAAAATCAGACAGAGTGTTGACACCAGAGAGGCTAAGACCGCATTGACTCAGTGCGGTATTCAGTCTCTCTGGTGTCAAGTCTGATTTTGGAAAAAAAAAAAAAAAATCCAAAATCAGACAGAGTGTTGACACCAGAGAGGCTAAGACCGCATTGACTCAGTGCAGTATTCAGCCTCTCTGGTGTCAAGTCTGATTTTGGAAAAAAAAAAAAAAAATCCAAAATCAGACAGAGTGTTGAGACCAGAGAGGCTAAGACCGCATTGACTCAGTGCGGTATTCAGCCTCTCTGGTGTCAAGTCTGATTTTGGAAAAAAAAAAAAAAAAATCCAAAATCAGACAGAGTGTTGACACCAGAGAGGCTAAGACCGCATTGACTCAGTGCGGTATTCAGCCTCTCTGGTGTCAAGTCTGATTTTGGAAAAAAAAAAAAAAAATCCAAAATCAGACAGAGTGTTGACACCAGAGAGGCTAAGACCGCATTGACTCAGTGCGGTATTCAGCCTCTCTGGTGTCAAGTCTGATTTTGGAAAAAAAAAAAAAAATCCAAAATCAGACAGAGTGTTGACACCAGAGAGGCTAAGACCGCATTGACTCAGTGCGGTATTCAGCCTCTCTGGTGTCAAGTCTGATTTTGGAAAAAAAAAAAAAAATCCAAAATCAGACAGAGTGTTGACACCAGAGAGGCTAAGACCGCATTGACTCAGTGCGGTATTCAGCCTCTCTGGTGTCAAGTCTGATTTTGGAAAAAAAAAAAAAAAAATCCAAAATCAGACAGAGTGTTGAGACCAGAGAGGCTAAGACCGCATTGACTCAGTGCGGTATTCAGCCTCTCTGGTGTCAAGTCTGATTTTATAAAAAAAAAAAAAAAAAATCCAAAATCAGACAGAGTGTTGACACCAGAGAGGCTAAGACCGCATTGACTCAGTGCGGTATTCAGCCTCTCTGGTGTCAAGTCTGATTTTGGAAAAAAAAAAAAAAATCCAAAATCAGACAGAGTGTTGACACCAGAGAGGCTAAGACCGCATTGACTCAGTGCGGTATTCAGCCTCTCTGGTGTCAAGTCTGATTTTGGAAAAAAAAAAAAAAAAATCCAAAATCAGACAGAGTGTTGAGACCAGAGAGGCTAAGACCGCATTGACTCAGTGCGGTATTCAGCCTCTCTGGTGTCAAGTCTGATTTTATAAAAAAAAAAAAAAAAAATCCAAAATCAGACAGAGTGTTGAGACCAGAGAGGCTAAGACCGCATTGACTCAGTGCGGTATTCAGCCACTCTGGTGTCAAGTCTGATTTTGGAAAAAAAAAAAAAAAATCCAAAATCAGACAGAGTGTTGACACCAGAGAGGCTAAGACCGCATTGACTCAGTGCGGTATTCAGCCTCTCTGGTGTCAAGTCTGATTTTGGAAAAAAAAAAAAAAAATCCAAAATCAGACAGAGTGTTGAGACCAGAGAGGCTAAGAGCGCATTGACTCAGTGCGGTATGCAGCCTCTCTGGTGTCAAGTCTGATTTTGGAAAAAAAAAAAAAAAAAAATCCAAAATCAGACAGAGTGTTGAGACCAGAGAGGCTAAGACCGCATTGACTCAGTGCGGTATTCAGCCTCTCTGGTGTCAAGTCTGATTTTGGAAAAAAAAAAAAAAAAAATCCAAAATCAGACAGAGTGTTGACACCAGAGAGGCTAAGACCGCATTGACTCAGTGCGGTATTCAGCCTCTCTGGTGTCAAGTCTGATTTTGGAAAAAAAAAAAAAGACCAGAGAGGCTAAGACCGCATTGACTCAGTGCGGTATTCAGCCTCTCTGGTGTCAAGTCTGATTTTGGAAAAAAAAAAAAAAAATCCAAAATCAGACAGAGTGTTGACACCAGAGAGGCTAAGACCGCATTGACTCAGTGCGGTATTCAGTCTCTCTGGTGTCAAGTCTGATTTTGGAAAAAAAAAAAAAAAATCCAAAATCAGACAGAGTGTTGACACCAGAGAGGCTAAGACCGCATTGACTCAGTGCAGTATTCAGCCTCTCTGGTGTCAAGTCTGATTTTGGAAAAAAAAAAAAAAAATCCAAAATCAGACAGAGTGTTGAGACCAGAGAGGCTAAGACCGCATTGACTCAGTGCGGTATTCAGCCTCTCTGGTGTCAAGTCTGATTTTGGAAAAAAAAAAAAAAAAAAATCCAAAATCAGACAGAGTGTTGACACCAGAGAGGCTAAGACCGCATTGACTCAGTGCGGTATTCAGCCTCTCTGGTGTCAAGTCTGATTTTGGAAAAAAAAAAAAAAAATCCAAAATCAGACAGAGTGTTGACACCAGAGAGGCTAAGACCGCATTGACTCAGTGCGGTATTCAGCCTCTCTGGTGTCAAGTCTGATTTTGGAAAAAAAAAAAAAATCCAAAATCAGACAGAGTGTTGACACCAGAGAGGCTAAGACCGCATTGACTCAGTGCGGTATTCAGCCTCTCTGGTGTCAAGTCTGATTTTGGAAAAAAAAAAAAAAATCCAAAATCAGACAGAGTGTTGACACCAGAGAGGCTAAGACCGCATTGACTCAGTGCGGTATTCAGCCTCTCTGGTGTCAAGTCTGATTTTGGAAAAAAAAAAAAAAAAAATCCAAAATCAGACAGAGTGTTGAGACCAGAGAGGCTAAGACCGCATTGACTCAGTGCGGTATTCAGCCTCTCTGGTGTCAAGTCTGATTTTGGAAAAAAAAAAAAAAAATCCAAAGTCAGACAGAGTGTTGAGACCAGAGAGGCTAAGACCGCATTGACTCAGTGCGGTATTCAGCCTCTCTGGTGTCAAGTCTGATTTTGGAAAAAAAAAAAAAAAAAAATCCAAAATCAGACAGAGTGTTGAGACCAGAGAGGCTAAGAGCGCATTGACTCAGTGCGGTATGCAGCCTCTCTGGTGTCAAGTCTGATTTTGGAAAAAAAAAAAAAAAAAATCCAAAATCAGACAGAGTGTTGAGACCAGAGAGGGTAAGACCGCATTGACTCAGTGTGGTATTCAGCCTCTCTGGTGTCAAGTCTGATTTTGGAAAAAAAAAAAAAAAAATCCAAAATCAGACAGAGTGTTGACACCAGAGAGGCTAAGACCGCATTGACTGAGTGCGGTATTCAGCCTCTCCGGTGTCAAGTCTGATTTTGGAAAAAAATAAATAAATCCAAAATCAGACAGAGTGTTGACACCAGAGAGGCTAAGAGCGCATTGACTCAGTGCGGTATGCAGCCTCTCTGGTGTCAAGTCTGATTTTGGAAAAAAAAAAAAAAAAATCCAAAATCAGACAGAGTGTTGAGACCAGAGAGGCTAAGACCGCATTGACTCAGTGCGGTATTCAGCCTCTCTGGTGTCAAGTCTGATTTTGGAAAAAAAAAAAAAAAAAATCCAAAATCAGACAGAGTGTTGACACCAGAGAGGCTAAGACCGCATTGACTCAGTGCGGTATTCAGCCTCTCTGGTGTCAAGTCTGATTTTGGAAAAAAAAAAAAAAAAAATCCAAAATCAGACAGAGTGTTGACACCAGAGAGGCTAAGACCGCATTGACTCAGTGTGGTATTCAGCCTCTCTGGTGTCAAGTCTGATTTTGGAAAAAAAAAAAAAAAAAAATCCAAAATCAGACAGAGTGTTGAGACCAGAGAGGCTAAGACCGCATTGACTCAGTGCGGTATTCAGCCTCTCTGGTGTCAAGTCTGATTTTGGAAAAAAAAAAAAAAATCCAAAATCAGACAGAGTGTTGACACCAGAGAGGCTAAGACCGCATTGACTCAGTGCGGTATTCAGCCTCTCTGGTGTCAAGTCTGATTTTGGAAAAAAAAAAAAAAAAAAATCCAAAATCAGACAGAGTGTTGAGACCAGAGAGGCTAAGACCGCATTGACTCAGTGCGGTATTCAGCCTCTCTGGTGTCAAGTCTGATTTTGGAAAAAAAAAAAAAAAATCCAAAGTCAGACAGAGTGTTGAGACCAGAGAGGCTAAGACCGC
The DNA here is from genome assembly GCF_964638095.1 of Poromitra crassiceps. Lineage (NCBI taxonomy): Eukaryota > Metazoa > Chordata > Actinopteri > Beryciformes > Melamphaidae > Poromitra > Poromitra crassiceps. The sequence continues at coordinate 12,644 of NW_028151909.1, read as the reverse complement.
ATTGACTCAGTGCGGTATTCAGCCTCTCTGGTGTCAAGTCTGATTTTGGAAAAAAAAAAAAAAAAAAATCCAAAATCAGACAGAGTGTTGAGACCAGAGAGGCTAAGAGCGCATTGACTCAGTGCGGTATGCAGCCTCTCTGGTGTCAAGTCTGATTTTGGAAAAAAAAAAAAAAAAAAATCCAAAATCAGACAGAGTGTTGACACCAGAGAGGCTAAGACCGCATTGACTGAGTGCGGTATTCAGCCTCTCCGGTGTCAAGTCTGATTTTGGAAAAAAATAAATAAATCCAAAATCAGACAGAGTGTTGACACCAGAGAGGCTAAGAGCGCATTGACTCAGTGCGGTATGCAGCCTCTCTGGTGTCAAGTCTGATTTTGGAAAAAAAAAAAAAAAATCCAAAATCAGACAGAGTGTTGAGACCAGAGAGGCTAAGACCGCATTGACTCAGTGCGGTATTCAGCCTCTCTGGTGTCAAGTCTGATTTTGGAAAAAAAAAAAAAAAAAAATCCAAAATCAGACAGAGTGTTGACACCAGAGAGGCTAAGACCGCATTGACTCAGTGCGGTATTCAGCCTCTCTGGTGTCAAGTCTGATTTTGGAAAAAAAAAAAAAAAAAATCCAAAATCAGACAGAGTGTTGACACCAGAGAGGCTAAGACCGCATTGACTCAGTGTGGTATTCAGCCTCTCTGGTGTCAAGTCTGATTTTGGAAAAAAAAAAAAAAATCCAAAATCAGACAGAGTGTTGACACCAGAGAGGCTAAGACCGCATTGACTCAGTGCGGTATTCAGCCTCTCTGGTGTCAAGTCTGATTTTGGAAAAAAAAAAAAAAATCCAAAATCAGACAGAGTGTTGACACCAGAGAGGCTAAGACCGCATTGACTCAGTGCGGTATTCAGCCTCTCTGGTGTCAAGTCTGATTTTGGAAAAAAAAAAAAAATCCAAAATCAGACAGAGTGTTGACACCAGAGAGGCTAAGACCGCATTGACTCAGTGCGGTATTCAGCCTCTCTGGTGTCAAGTCTGATTTTGGAAAAAAAAAAAAAAATCCAAAATCAGACAGAGTGTTGACACCAGAGAGGCTAAGACCGCATTGACTCAGTGCGGTATTCAGCCTCTCTGGTGTCAAGTCTGATTTTGGAAAAAAAAAAAAAAAATCCAAAATCAGACAGAGTGTTGAGACCAGAGAGGCTAAGAGCGCATTGACTCAGTGCGGTATGCAGCCTCTCTGGTGTCAAGTCTGATTTTGGAAAAAAAAAAAAAAAAAATCCAAAATCAGACAGAGTGTTGAGACCAGAGAGGCTAAGACCGCATTGACTCAGTGCGGTATTCAGCCTCTCTGGTGTCAAGTCTGATTTTAGAAAAAAAAAAAAAAAAAATCCAAAATCAGACAGAGTGTTGAGACCAGAGAGGCTAAGACCGCATTGACTCAGTGCGGTATTCAGCCTCTCTGGTGTCAAGTCTGATTTTGGAAAAAAAAAAAAAAAATCCAAAATCAGACAGAGTGTTGAGACCAGAGAGGCTAAGACCGCATTGACTCAGTGCGGTATTCAGCCTCTCTGGTGTCAAGTCTGATTTTGGAATAAAATAAAAAAAAAAATCAAAAATCAGACAGTGTTGACACCAGAGAGGCTAAGAGCGCATTGACTCAGTGCGGTATTCAGCCTCTCTGGTGTCAAGTCTGATTTTGGGAAAAAAAAAAAAAAATCCAAAATCAGACAGAGTGTTGAGACCAGAGAGGCTAAGACCGCATTGACTCAGTGCGGTATTCAGCCTCTCTGGTGTCAAGTCTGATTTTGGAAAAAAAAAAAAAAAAAATCCAAAATCAGACAGAGTGTTGAGACCAGAGAGGCTAAGACCGCATTGACTCAGTGCGGTATTCAGCCTCTCTGGTGTCAAGTCTGATTTTGGAAAAAAAAAAAAAATCCAAAATCAGACAGAGTGTTGAGACCAGAGAGGCTAAGACCGCATTGACTCAGTGCGGTATTCAGCCTCTCTGGTGTCAAGTCTGATTTTGGAAAAAAAAAAAAAAAATCCAAAATCAGACAGTGTTGACACCAGAGAGGCTAAGAGCGCATTGACTCAGTGCGGTATTCAGCCTCTCTGGTGTCAAGTCTGATTTTGGAAAAAAAAAAAAAAAAAAATCCAAAATCAGACAGAGTGTTGAGACCAGAGAGGCTAAGACCGCATTGACTCAGTGCGGTATTCAGCCTCTCTGGTGTCAAGTCTGATTTTGGAAAAAAAAAAAAAAAATCCAAAATCAGACAGAGTGTTGAGACCAGAGAGGCTAAGACCGCATTGACTCAGTGCGGTATTCAGCCTCTCTGGTGTCAAGTCTGATTTTAGAAAAAAAAAAAAAAAAATCCAAAATCAGACAGAGTGTTGAGACCAGAGAGGCTAAGACCGCATTGACTCAGTGCGGTATTCAGCCTCTCTGGTGTCAAGTCTGATTTTGGAAAAAAAAAAAAAAAATCCAAAATCAGACAGAGTGTTGAGACCAGAGAGGCTAAGACCGCATTGACTCAGTGCGGTATTCAGCCTCTCTGGTGTCAAGTCTGATTTTGTAATAAAAAAAAAAAAAAATCCAAAATCAGACAGTGTTGACACCAGAGAGGCTAAGAGCGCATTGACTCAGTGCGGTATTCAGCCTCTCTGGTGTCAAGTCTGATTTTGGAAAAAAAAAAAAAAAAAATCCAAAATCAGACAGAGTGTTGAGACCAGAGAGGCTAAGACCGCATTGACTCAGTGCGGTATTCAGCCTCTCTGGTGTCAAGTCTGATTTTGGAAAAAAAAAAAAAAAAAATCCAAAATCAGACAGAGTGTTGAGACCAGAGAGGCTAAGACCGCATTGACTCAGTGCGGTATTCAGCCTCTCTGGTGTCAAGTCTGATTTTGGAAAAAAAAAAAAAAATCCAAAATCAGACAGAGTGTTGAGACCAGAGAGGCTAAGACCGCATTGACTCAGTGCGGTATTCAGCCTCTCTGGTGTCAAGTCTGATTTTGGAAAAAAAAAAAAAAAATCCAAAATCAGACAGTGTTGACACCAGAGAGGCTAAGAGCGCATTGACTCAGTGCGGTATTCAGCCTCTCTGGTGTCAAGTCTGATTTTGGAAAAAAAAAAAAAAAAAAATCCAAAATCAGACAGAGTGTTGAGACCAGAGAGGCTAAGACCGCATTGACTCAGTGCGGTATTCAGCCTCTCTGGTGTCAAGTCTGATTTTGGAAAAAAAAAAAAAAAATCCAAAATCAGACAGAGTGTTGAGACCAGAGAGGCTAAGACCGCATTGACTCAGTGCGGTATTCAGCCTCTCTGGTGTCAAGTCTGATTTTAGAAAAAAAAAAAAAAAAAATCCAAAATCAGACAGAGTGTTGAGACCAGAGAGGCTAAGACCGCATTGACTCAGTGCGGTATTCAGCCTCTCTGGTGTCAAGTCTGATTTTGGAAAAAAAAAAAAAAAATCCAAAATCAGACAGAGTGTTGAGACCAGAGAGGCTAAGACCGCATTGACTCAGTGCGGTATTCAGCCTCTCTGGTGTCAAGTCTGATTTTGGAATAAAAAAAAAAAAAAATCCAAAATCAGACAGTGTTGACACCAGAGAGGCTAAGAGCGCATTGACTCAGTGCGGTATTCAGCCTCTCTGGTGTCAAGTCTGATTTTGGAAAAAAAAAAAAAAAAATCCAAAATCAGACAGAGTGTTGAGACCAGAGAGGCTAAGACCGCATTGACTCAGTGCGGTATTCAGCCTCTCTGGTGTCAAGTCTGATTTTGGAAAAAAAAAAAAAAAAAAAAAAAATCAGACAGAGTGTTGAGACCAGAGAGGCTAAGACCGCATTGACTCAGTGCGGTATTCAGCCTCTCTGGTGTCAAGTCTGATTTTGGAAAAAAAAAAAAAATCCAAAATCAGACAGAGTGTTGAGACCAGAGAGGCTAAGACCGCATTGACTCAGTGCGGTATTCAGCCTCTCTGGTGTCAAGTCTGATTTTGGAAAAAAAAAAAAAAAAATCCAAAATCAGACAGTGTTGACACCAGAGAGGCTAAGAGCGCATTGACTCAGTGCGGTATTCAGCCTCTCTGGTGTCAAGTCTGATTTTGGAAAAAAAAAAAAAAAAAAAATCCAAAATCAGACAGAGTGTTGAGACCAGAGAGGCTAAGACCGCATTGACTCAGTGCGGTATTCAGCCTCTCTGGTGTCAAGTCTGATTTTGGAAAAAAAAAAAAAAATCCAAAATCAGACAGAGTGTTGACACCAGAGAGGCTAAGACCGCATTGACTCAGTGCGGTATTCAGCCTCTCTGGTGTCAAGTCTGATTTTGGAAAAAAAAAAAAAAAAAAATCCAAAATCAGACAGAGTGTTGAGACCAGAGAGGCTAAGACCGCATTGACTTAGTGCGGTATTCAGCCTCTCTGGTGTCAAGTCTGATTTAAGAAAAAAAAAAAAAAAATCCAAAGTCAGACAGAGTGTTGAGACCAGAGAGGCTAAGACCGCATTGACTCAGTGCGGTATTCAGCCTCTCTGGTGTCAAGTCTGATTTTGGAAAAAAAAAAAAAAAAAAATCCAAAATCAGACAGAGTGTTGAGACCAGAGAGGCTAAGACCGCATTGACTCAGTGCGGTATTCAGCCTCTCTGGTGTCAAGTCTGATTTTGGAATAAAAAAAAAAAAAAATCCAAAATCAGACAATGTTGACACCAGAGAGGCTAAGAGCGCATTGACTCAGTGCGGTATTCAGCCTCTCTGGTGTCAAGTCTGATTTTGGAAAAAAAAAAAAAAAAAAATCCAAAATCAGACAGAGTGTTGAGACCAGAGAGGCTAAGACCGCATTGACTCAGTGCGGTATTCAGCCTCTCTGGTGTCAAGTCTGATTTTGGAAAAAAAAAAAAAAAAATCCAAAATCAGACAGAGTGTTGAGACCAGAGAGGCTAAGACCGCATTGACTCAGTGCGGTATTCAGCCTCTCTGGTGTCAAGTCTGATTTTAGAAAAAAAAAAAAAAAAAATCCAAAATCAGACAGAGTGTTGAGACCAGAGAGGCTAAGACCGCATTGACTCAGTGCGGTATTCAGCCTCTCTGGTGTCAAGTCTGATTTTGGAAAAAAAAAAAAAAAAATCCAAAATCAGACAGAGTGTTGAGACCAGAGAGGCTAAGACCGCATTGACTCAGTGCGGTATTCAGCCTCTCTGGTGTCAAGTCTGATTTTGGAATAAAAAAAAAAAAAAATCCAAAATCAGACAGTGTTGACACCAGAGAGGCTAAGAGCGCATTGACTCAGTGCGGTATTCAGCCTCTCTGGTGTCAAGTCTGATTTTGGAAAAAAAAAAAAAAAATCCAAAATCAGACAGAGTGTTGAGACCAGAGAGGCTAAGACCGCATTGACTCAGTGCGGTATTCAGCCTCTCTGGTGTCAAGTCTGATTTTGGAAAAAAAAAAAAAAAAAAAAAAAATCAGACAGAGTGTTGAGACCAGAGAGGCTAAGACCGCATTGACTCAGTGCGGTATTCAGCCTCTCTGGTGTCAAGTCTGATTTTGGAAAAAAAAAAAAAAATCCAAAATCAGACAGAGTGTTGAGACCAGAGAGGCTAAGACCGCATTGACTCAGTGCGGTATTCAGCCTCTCTGGTGTCAAGTCTGATTTTGGAAAAAAAAAAAAAAAATCCAAAATCAGACAGTGTTGACACCAGAGAGGCTAAGAGCGCATTGACTCAGTGCGGTATTCAGCCTCTCTGGTGTCAAGTCTGATTTTGGAAAAAAAAAAAAAAAAAAATCCAAAATCAGACAGAGTGTTGAGACCAGAGAGGCTAAGACCGCATTGACTCAGTGCGGTATTCAGCCTCTCTGGTGTCAAGTCTGATTTTGGAAAAAAAAAAAAAAATCCAAAATCAGACAGAGTGTTGACACCAGAGAGGCTAAGACCGCATTGACTCAGTGCGGTATTCAGCCTCTCTGGTGTCAAGTCTGATTTTGGAAAAAAAAAAAAAAAAAAATCCAAAATCAGACAGAGTGTTGAGACCAGAGAGGCTAAGACCGCATTGACTTAGTGCGGTATTCAGCCTCTCTGGTGTCAAGTCTGATTTAAGAAAAAAAAAAAAAAAATCCAAAGTCAGACAGAGTGTTGAGACCAGAGAGGCTAAGACCGCATTGACTCAGTGCGGTATTCAGCCTCTCTGGTGTCAAGTCTGATTTTGGAAAAAAAAAAAAAAAAAAATCCAAAATCAGACAGAGTGTTGAGACCAGAGAGGCTAAGACCGCATTGACTCAGTGCGGTATTCAGCCTCTCTGGTGTCAAGTCTGATTTTGGAATAAAAAAAAAAAAAAATCCAAAATCAGACAGTGTTGACACCAGAGAGGCTAAGAGCGCATTGACTCAGTGCGGTATTCAGCCTCTCTGGTGTCAAGTCTGATTTTGGAAAAAAAAAAAAAAAAAATCCAAAATCAGACAGAGTGTTGAGACCAGAGAGGCTAAGACCGCATTGACTCAGTGCGGTATTCAGCCTCTCTGGTGTCAAGTCTGATTTTGGAAAAAAAAAAAAAAAATCCAAAATCAGACAGAGTGTTGAGACCAGAGAGGCTAAGACCGCATTGACTCAGTGCGGTATTCAGCCTCTCTGGTGTCAAGTCTGATTTTAGAAAAAAAAAAAAAAAAAATCCAAAATCAGACAGAGTGTTGAGACCAGAGAGGCTAAGACCGCATTGACTCAGTGCGGTATTCAGCCTCTCTGGTGTCAAGTCTGATTTTGGAAAAAAAAAAAAAAAAATCCAAAATCAGACAGAGTGTTGAGACCAGAGAGGCTAAGACCGCATTGACTCAGTGCGGTATTCAGCCTCTCTGGTGTCAAGTCTGATTTTGGAATAAAAAAAAAAAAAAATCCAAAATCAGACAGTGTTGACACCAGAGAGGCTAAGAGCGCATTGACTCAGTGCGGTATTCAGCCTCTCTGGTGTCAAGTCTGATTTTGGAAAAAAAAAAAAAAATCCAAAATCAGACAGAGTGTTGAGACCAGAGAGGCTAAGACCGCATTGACTCAGTGCGGTATTCAGCCTCTCTGGTGTCAAGTCTGATTTTGGAAAAAAAAAAAAAAAAAAAAAAAATCAGACAGAGTGTTGAGACCAGAGAGGCTAAGACCGCATTGACTCAGTGCGGTATTCAGCCTCTCTGGTGTCAAGTCTGATTTTGGAAAAAAAAAAAAAAATCCAAAATCAGACAGAGTGTTGAGACCAGAGAGGCTAAGACCGCATTGACTCAGTGCGGTATTCAGCCTCTCTGGTGTCAAGTCTGATTTTGGAAAAAAAAAAAAAAAATCCAAAATCAGACAGTGTTGACACCAGAGAGGCTAAGAGCGCATTGACTCAGTGCGGTATTCAGCCTCTCTGGTGTCAAGTCTGATTTTGGAAAAAAAAAAAAAAAAAAATCCAAAATCAGACAGAGTGTTGAGACCAGAGAGGCTAAGACCGCATTGACTCAGTGCGGTATTCAGCCTCTCTGGTGTCAAGTCTGATTTTGGAAAAAAAAAAAAAAAATCCAAAATCAGACAGAGTGTTGACACCAGAGAGGCTAAGACCGCATTGACTCAGTGCGGTATTCAGCCTCTCTGGTGTCAAGTCTGATTTTGGAAAAAAAAAAAAAAAAAAATCCAAAATCAGACAGAGTGTTGAGACCAGAGAGGCTAAGACCGCATTGACTTAGTGCGGTATTCAGCCTCTCTGGTGTCAAGTCTGATTTAAGAAAAAAAAAAAAAAAATCCAAAGTCAGACAGAGTGTTGAGACCAGAGAGGCTAAGACCGCATTGACTCAGTGCGGTATTCAGCCTCTCTGGTGTCAAGTCTGATTTTGGAAAAAAAAAAAAAAAAAAATCCAAAATCAGACAGAGTGTTGAGACCAGAGAGGCTAAGACCGCATTGACTCAGTGCGGTATTCAGCCTCTCTGGTGTCAAGTCTGATTTTGGAATAAAAAAAAAAAAAAATCCAAAATCAGACAGTGTTGACACCAGAGAGGCTAAGAGCGCATTGACTCAGTGCGGTATTCAGCCTCTCTGGTGTCAAGTCTGATTTTGGAAAAAAAAAAAAAAATCCAAAATCAGACAGAGTGTTGAGACCAGAGAGGCTAAGACCGCATTGACTCAGTGCGGTATTCAGCCTCTCTGGTGTCAAGTCTGATTTTGGAAAAAAAAAAAAAAAAATCCAAAATCAGACAGTGTTGACACCAGAGAGGCTAAGAGCGCATTGACTCAGTGCGGTATTCAGCCTCTCTGGTGTCAAGTCTGATTTTAGAAAAAAAAAAAAAAAAAATCCAAAATCAGACAGAGTGTTGAGACCAGAGAGGCTAAGACCGCATTGACTCAGTGCGGTATTCAGCCTCTCTGGTGTCAAGTCTGATTTTGGAAAAAAAAAAAAAAAATCCAAAATCAGACAGAGTGTTGAGACCAGAGAGGCTAAGACCGCATTGACTCAGTGCAGTATTCAGCCTCTCTGGTGTCAAGTCTGATTTTGGAATAAAATAAAAAAAAAATCTAAAATCAGACAGTGTTGACACCAGAGAGGCTAAGAGCGCATTGACTCAGTGCAGTATTCAGCCTCTCTGGTGTCAAGTCTGATTTTGGAAAAAAAAAAAAAAAATCCAAAATCAGACAGAGTGTTGAGACCAGAGAGGCTAAGACCGCATTGACTCAGTGCGGTATTCAGCCTCTCTGGTGTCAAGTCTGATTTTGGAAAGAAAAAAAAAAAAATCCAAAATCAGACAGAGTGTTGAGACCAGAGAGGCTAAGACCGCATTGACTCAGTGCGGTATTCAGCCTCTCTGGTGTCAAGTCTGATTTTGGAAAAAAAAAAAAAATCCAAAATCAGACAGAGTGTTGAGACCAGAGAGGCTAAGACCGCATTGACTCAGTGCGGTATTCAGCCTCTCTGGTGTCAAGTCTGATTTTGGAAAGAAAAAAAAAAAATCCAAAATCAGACAGTGTTGACACCAGAGAGGCTAAGAGCGCATTGACTCAGTGCGGTATTCAGCCTCTCTGGTGTCAAGTCTGATTTTGGAAAAAAAAAAAAAAAAAATCCAAAATCAGACAGAGTGTTGAGACCAGAGAGGCTAAGACCGCATTGACTCAGTGCGGTATTCAGCCTCTCTGGTGTCAAGTCTGATTTTGGAATAAAAAAAAAAAAAAATCCAAAATCAGACAGTGTTGACACCAGAGAGGCTAAGAGCGCATTGACTCAGTGCGGTATTCAGCCTCTCTGGTGTCAAGTCTGATTTTGGAAAAAAAAAAAAAAAATCCAAAATCAGACAGAGTGTTGAGACCAGAGAGGCTAAGACCGCATTGACTCAGTGCGGTATTCAGCCTCTCTGGTGTCAAGTCTGATTTTGGAAAAAAAAAAAAAAAAAAAAAAAATCAGACAGAGTGTTGAGACCAGAGAGGCTAAGACCGCATTGACTCAGTGCGGTATTCAGCCTCTCTGGTGTCAAGTCTGATTTTGGAAAAAAAAAAAAAAATCCAAAATCAGACAGAGTGTTGAGACCAGAGAGGCTAAGACCGCATTGACTCAGTGCGGTATTCAGCCTCTCTGGTGTCAAGTCTGATTTTGGAAAAAAAAAAAAAAAAATCCAAAATCAGACAGTGTTGACACCAGAGAGGCTAAGAGCGCATTGACTCAGTGCGGTATTCAGCCTCTCTGGTGTCAAGTCTGATTTTGGAAAAAAAAAAAAAAAAAAATCCAAAATCAGACAGAGTGTTGAGACCAGAGAGGCTAAGACCGCATTGACTCAGTGCGGTATTCAGCCTCTCTGGTGTCAAGTCTGATTTTGGAAAAAAAAAAAAAAAATCCAAAATCAGACAGAGTGTTGACACCAGAGAGGCTAAGACCGCATTGACTCAGTGCGGTATTCAGCCTCTCTGGTGTCAAGTCTGATTTTGGAAAAAAAAAAAAAAAAAAATCCAAAATCAGACAGAGTGTTGAGACCAGAGAGGCTAAGACCGCATTGACTCAGTGCGGTATTCAGCCTCTCTGGTGTCAAGTCTGATTTTGGAAAAAAAAAAAAAAAAAATCCAAAATCAGACAGAGTGTTGAGACCAGAGAGGCTAAGACCGCATTGACTCAGTGCGGTATTCAGCCTCTCTGGTGTCAAGTCTGATTTTGGAAAAAAAAAAAAAAGAAAATCCAAAATCAGACAGAGTGTTGAGACCAGAGAGGCTAAGACCGCATTGACTCAGTGCGGTATTCAGCCTCTCTGGTGTCAAGTCTGATTTTGGAATAAAAAAAAAAAAAAATCCAAAATCAGACAGTGTTGACACCAGAGAGGCTAAGAGCGCATTGACTCAGTGCGGTATTCAGCCTCTCTGGTGTCAAGTCTGATTTTGGAAAAAAAAAAAAAAAAATCCAAAATCAGACAGAGTGTTGAGACCAGAGAGGCTAAGACCGCATTGACTCAGTGCGGTATTCAGCCTCTCTGGTGTCAAGTCTGATTTTGGAATAAAAAAAAAAAAAAATCCAAAATCAGACAGTGTTGACACCAGAGAGGCTAAGAGCGCATTGACTCAGTGCGGTATTCAGCCTCTCTGGTGTCAAGTCTGATTTTGGAAAAAAAAAAAAAAAAATCCAAAATCAGACAGAGTGTTGAGACCAGAGAGGCTAAGACCGCATTGACTCAGTGCGGTATTCAGCCTCTCTGGTGTCAAGTCTGATTTTGGAAAAAAAAAAAAAAAAAACAAAAATCAGACAGAGTGTTGAGACCAGAGAGGCTAAGACCGCATTGACTCAGTGCGGTATTCAGCCTCTCTGGTGTCAAGTCTGATTTTGGAAAAAAAAAAAAAAATCCAAAATCAGACAGAGTGTTGAGACCAGAGAGGCTAAGACCGCATTGACTCAGTGCGGTATTCAGCCTCTCTGGTGTCAAGTCTGATTTTGGAAAAAAAATAAAATAATCCAAAATCAGACAGTGTTGACACCAGAGAGGCTAAGAGCGCATTGACTCAGTGCGGTATTCAGCCTCTCTGGTGTCAAGTCTGATTTTGGAAAAAAAAAAAAAAAATCCAAAATCAGACAGAGTGTTGAGACCAGAGAGGCTAAGAGCGCATTGACTCAGTGCGGTATGCAGCCTCTCTGGTGTCAAGTCTGATTTTGGAAAAAAAAAAAAAAAAATCCAAAATCAGACAGAGTGTTGAGACCAGAGAGGCTAAGACCGCATTGACTCAGTGCGGTATTCAGCCTCTCTGGTGTCAAGTCTGATTTTAGAAAAAAAAAAAAAAAAATCCAAAATCAGACAGAGTGTTGAGACCAGAGAGGCTAAGACCGCATTGACTCAGTGCGGTATTCAGCCTCTCTGGTGTCAAGTCTGATTTTGGAAAAAAAAAAAAAAAAATCCAAAATCAGACAGAGTGTTGAGACCAGAGAGGCTAAGACCGCATTGACTCAGTGCGGTATTCAGCCTCTCTGGTGTCAAGTCTGATTTTGGAATAAAAAAAAAAAAAAAATCCAAAATCAGACAGTGTTGACACCAGAGAGGCTAAGAGCGCATTGACTCAGTGCGGTATTCAGCCTCTCTGGTGTCAAGTCTGATTTTGGGAAAAAAAAAAAAAAATCCAAAATCAGACAGAGTGTTGAGACCAGAGAGGCTAAGACCGCATTGACTCAGTGCGGTATTCAGCCTCTCTGGTGTCAAGTCTGATTTTGGAAAAAAAAAAAAAAAAATCCAAAATCAGACAGAGTGTTGAGACCAGAGAGGCTAAGACCGCATTGACTCAGTGCGGTATTCAGCCTCTCTGGTGTCAAGTCTGATTTTGGAAAAAAAAAAAAAAAATCCAAAATCAGACAGAGTGTTGAGACCAGAGAGGCTAAGACCGCATTGACTCAGTGCGGTATTCAGCCTCTCTGGTGTCAAGTCTGATTTTGGAAAAAAAAAAAAAAAAATCCAAAATCAGACAGAGTGTTGAGACCAGAGAGGCTAAGACCGCATTGACTCAGTGCGGTATTCAGCCTCTCTGGTGTCAAGTCTGATTTTGGAAAAAAAAAAAAAAAAATCCAAAATCAGACAGAGTGTTGAGACCAGAGAGGCTAAGACCGCATTGACTCAGTGCGGTATTCAGCCTCTCTGGTGTCAAGTCTGATTTTGAAAAAAAAAAAAAAAAAATCCAAAATCAGACAGAGTGTTGAGACCAGAGAGGCTAAGACCGCATTGACTCAGTGCGGTATTCAGCCTCTCTGGTGTCAAGTCTGATTTTGGAAAAAAAAAAAAAAAAATCCAAAATCAGACAGAGTGTTGAGACCAGAGAGGCTAAGACCGCATTGACTCAGTGCGGTATTCAGCCTCTCTGGTGTCAAGTCTGATTTTGTAATAAAAAAAAAAAAAAATCCAAAATCAGACAGTGTTGACACCAGAGAGGCTAAGAGCGCATTGACTCAGTGCGGTATTCAGCCTCTCTGGTGTCAAGTCTGATTTTGGAAAAAAAAAAAAAAAAAATCCAAAATCAGACAGAGTGTTGAGACCAGAGAGGCTAAGACCGCATTGACTCAGTGCGGTATTCAGCCTCTCTGGTGTCAAGTCTGATTTTGGAAAAAAAAAAAAAAAAAAATCCAAAATCAGACAGAGTGTTGAGACCAGAGAGGCTAAGACCGCATTGACTCAGTGCGGTATTCAGCCTCTCTGGTGTCA